>NC_085141.1:170931789-171231789 GCF_024139115.2 Armigeres subalbatus | reverse complement strand
GTACTTCATCTTCGACGTGTTGATGACTAGTCCAATCCGTTTAGCTTCGCTTTTCAGTCTGATGTAGGCTTCCTCCATCCTCTCAAAGTTACGTGCCATGATATCAATGTAGTCGGCGAAACCAAATAACTGGACGGACTTCGTGAAAATCGTACCACTCGTGTCAATCCCTGCCCTTCGTATTACTCCCTCCAAAGCGATGTTGAATAGCAGACACGGAAGACCATCACCTTGCCGTAACCCTCTACGGGTTTCGAAGGGACTCGAGAATGCCCCTGAAACTCGAACTACGCACATCACCCGATCCATCGTCGCCTTGATCAACCGTATCAGTTTATCCGAAGATCCGTTTTCGTGCATTAGCTGCCATAGCTGGTCCCGATCGATTGTATCATATGCGGCTTTGAAGTCGATAAATAGATGATGTGTGGGCACGTTGTATTCGCGGCATTTCTGCAATACCTGACGTATGGCGAACACTTGGTCTGTGGTAGAGTGTTCACCCATAAATCCCGCCTGGTACTGCCCCACGAACTCTCTTGCAATTGGTGTTAGTCGACGGCATAAGATTTGGGAGAGTACCTTGTAGGCGGCGTTCAGCAATGTGATTGCGCGGTAGTTGCTACAATCCAGCTTATCGCCCTTTTTGTAGATGGGACACACGACACCTTCCATCCACTCCTGCGGCAGAACCTCATCCTCCCAAACCTTGGTAATCACCCAGTGCAGCGCTCTAGCTAGTGCTTCACCACCGTGTTTAAACAGCTCTCCTGGTAGTTGGTCAACTCCAGGGGCTTTGTTGTTTTTCAGCCGGCCGGTCTCCTCCTGGATTTCCTGGAGATTCGGAGCCGGAAGTCGCATGTCCTGCGCGCGTGCTCCTAGGTTCATAACCATACCGCCACCGTTGTCTGCCATATCGCCATTCAGGTGCTCTTCGTAGTGCTGCCGCCACCTTTGGATCACCTCACGCTCGTTCGTAAGGAGGTTCCCGTTTATGTCCTTACACATATCGGGCTGTGGCACGTGGCCCTTACGTGAACGGTTCAACTTATCATAGAACTTTCGTGCGTTATTAGCGCGGTACAGTTCCTCCGTCTCTTCACGGTCTCGATCTTCCTGCTGGCGCTTTTTCCTCCGGAAAATCGAGTTTTGTCTGTTCCGCGCCCGTTTGTATCGTGCCTCGTTCGCCCTCGTGCGGTGTTGCAGCAATCTCCCATGCTGCATTCTTCTCCTCTACTAACTGCTCACATTCGCCGTCATACCAGTCGTTTCTCTGATCCGGAGCCACCGTGCCTAGTGCAGCGGTTGCGGTGCTTCCAATGGCGGATCGAATATCTCTCCAGCCATCTTCAAGAGATGCTGCGCCTAGCTGCTCTTCCGTTGGGAGTGCCACTTCCAGCTCGCGGGAGTACTGCCTCTAACATATCGTTTCGCGGAATTATCGCTCTGGTTCCTCATCCGCTGTGAGGTTCTCAATCTATTGGTCATTGACAACTTCGAGAAGCTGCTCGAACAAAGCCATCAATTTCGATTCATGAGTATCTACCACTGGTATATGATGCTGGAGATAAGCTCATCTTTGGTTAACACAAATCGTTTTTAGACTCTTACAGTTCCTCTGTAACTTTTTATTTATCCATTAAGGTTCGGTGGAATACCAGACTTCCTTCGTACGAAGGTCAATATTCGCAAACAAATACGGGCACACCAGCGAGGAGAGAAGTTTTTTCACAGACGGGTCCAAAATAGATGACTCCACCGGTTTTAGTGTTTTCAATGTTTTTATAGCGCCTACTTTAAGCTCAAAGAGCCAAGTTCCGTGTACACTGCTGTGCACTTTTTCATCTTCACCGACAGTCTAAGTTTATTGGAGGATATTCGGTCAATGATACCGGTTAAGTACTCAGCGTATCTTAAGGATACGGAAAGCTTTGAGTGCTTGGGTCCATTTCCATTGCTCGATCCCGGGAAATGAGAAAGCGGACTATTTGGCTTAGGACTATCAGGACATTGATCAAGTCATTTGAGCATGCGAGGTGCATCGTGGCCCCAGATCTGCATTAACTGAACATCTCCGGGTCCGATGGAAACATCCGATGCCTATGAGGGAAGTGTTGGCGGGCCTTTGTTTCGAATACAAGTTCCAATTTTTAAAAATAGCTGAGGTCAGACTGTAATCTTAGTCTGCCCATCCCCTTGTCTGCTGTACCCCATTATGAATGTTTTCCTCTTGTTGTCCATTTCAATGCCTGTCGTTAATCCCTATCGTAAGTTGTCCTCTCTTCGTTGTTTCCCAAGAAAATGTTTGTTTGTCCCGTTACAGATGTAAAACATTGCCAAGAATGTCAACATTGTGAACATCTACATCATAATTACTTAAGCACCATAAATTACTTTCCTTTCCTACTGTATTATTGTATTCCCTAGCATCGACCAAAGCGTCTTTCGGTTCCTTAAAATTACCACTATGTATAAGGATCAGGAAATGTACTATTGAACTCGATATCGGTTCCGTTACGCTTCACGGCAATTGCGCCTCGAAAATTTCGAAAACGTAAATGGAAGGAAGGAAGGAATGGAAGTGGATCGACCCCATATGACGGAAAGCGGAGTCTGTGCAAGGAATGGAATCTGGCGGGACATCGCGGCAGAGGCAGACCCAATGGCTCGAGGCGATAAAGCCTCAGCAAAGATGAGGGAAATTGATAGGCGTTTGACCTTGGCCCTTTAACCTTTCTATTCAGTATAGCGTCTGTCAGCTTTGCAGTCTGAAGACTAGTTAAAACGCTATATTTATTCGGATCAAACGAACTTCATGGGAATTGAAAAGAATTTGTCGTCAAAATTCAAAAGTACTTTCGTGCAAAACCAAAAACAAATTCCGAGATTTTCTTAATAAAAATACTAGCAAAAATGAAGAGTTCTCACACATTTTTAAACGATTTCCCATGGAAATACAGAAAAGTTTGCTCGTGAAAATCTGACGTGATATTAATCCGGTGTTTTAAATTTATAGTTCATCGAATATGACAAATACCGAATATGCTGATGGAGCACTACATGACACATGGTTATTAAAAACAATGAAAATGAGGAACAAACCAATTTGCAATATTGTAAATTTAGTTTCATAAAATAATATAATTTGTATGATGTGAAAGGGTGTTTCAATTCCAGTAATTCAACACTGTTGTTTCATAAGGGCGAATGTCACAAACGTAAACAATGCCTTTTCCTGTAAATTCCTTAACAACTAGGACCGCTCCCAGCTTACAACCACTTGGAGCTGGTGGCGCTCCGCACCTTCTATCGAACGGAAGTGGATAATACCGCCAGAAGTCTCTAATATTGCTTCAATCAGCAGAAAAAGTCAATGTTTACGTTTGCGACTTTCGCCCTTTTGAAACAACAATGTCGAATTGTCTTTGTCCAACATGCGTCTTTGTCAAAAACCACAACAAACATGAATAAATATAGTATGTCGATCAAGATCAACGAATCCAATCGAGAATCGATCACCATAGATAACAAGTCTAATTGATTTCCTATAAATCTATACGTTATCCTACTAACTGCATCGTCCTTCATCAGTCTCAATTAAATAGGAGCACGAGTATGTATATCTGATCAACTAGTTCTAACGACCGTGTCCACCGGTCAGGCGCCCCCAATCGAGCTGCCTTCAGTGTCATCGACTTCCAGCGAGCGACCTGGTTCTACTGTACGTCAAACTGGTTGATATTGAATTTGAAATTCTAATACCGCCTCCTGCCAAGACCAGCAATCGCCATCCTCCACCGGCCACGCCAAGTTCCTTCGCAGCCTGGAACCGGTATCTCCGTCGAGATGAACCAGCCCTGTCGTTCTCAGTTGTGTAGGCTCACAAGCTTTACCGTACGGAATTGCTCCTCTTGCCTTGGTGTGTCGAAGCTTGAGATACGAGCTCTCGAACGGATTCGTTCAACTGTATGCTGGTCGGGTCCGCGAGGGATGCTTGAAATGCGTTATTTTTTAAGACGTTGATATTTGAATGCAGGGAATGTGGTATGCACTACCGAAGAACAAATACAGTCCTTGCTTCAAAATGTTGGAACACAGGCTGAAGTAGGATATTGATCATCCATAGAAGGGCATATTATAGACACTATACCACGTGAAGCAAGCGCAGTTCTATGATGTAATGGCTATGACAGTAACAAGTGACTCAGGTGGTAATGAACAAACCAGATTTTTGTATGGCGAGTTCCAAGTGCTGTTTCCTCTTTGGCATTGGATTTGGTATGTTCTAATGTGTATAGTCAGCAAAGTGTAATATGCATATATCAAACTAAACGAATCATTATGATGTTTAAGTGTTTAGTACAATAAGTATTTCGGGAAAAGGAATTCTTCATAAATAATTTAAAGGGCAGTATACAATTTGAAGAAAGTGTGAATTCAAGAAATATTTGCAGTTTTTTCTTGTCCGCCGTATCTTAATCGAATTTGATACAACAAGTTTTATTCTACAGGAATCACTATCAATTTCATTACGGTTGTTTGGTAAGTTCAATTTTATTTAATGAAAATATCGTAAAGACGTACTAATGATATTTTCTTTATTAGGTACCATTCGAAAAAAAAAAACACATTATTCCAATTAGTTGTTCCATAACACAGTTTTTCCATAAGAGCCTTGTAGGTTTCTAAGCAAAATTGATAACACACAATTCCCTCGAATGCTAACAGGATTGAACGGTCAGCGACCCACAGTTTACATAACGCATAGCGTCGCAATGTTTTGCTTTGTTGAGTGGACGATTTGATTATTTTGATTCAGCGCTCGTTGCTTACGATTGGCACTTCCGGGTTCGGAATGTTTTGCTGAATACATGTCTACTACGTTAGTTGAACTTACGCATACGTGCTACCTACCGCAAAGAAAATAAATACCTTAATGAATTAAAAACTCGGAGCGGTGAACTTAGTCTGAATGTTGTCTATGTTGTCGATTCTATTTTTATTATTATCATGGAAATGATTTCCATAAGGCAGCAAATTTAACTCTTCTGGATAAAACATAAATTTGAAGAAAATGCCATCGAAGAAAATTGGGTGAAAACAACAACTAGGTAAATATGTAATTTACATGAACATTTGAGCATTTTTGTAAATTTTGAAAATTTACTATTGAGGTCGAAATACGTATCTGTCAAAGATAGAAATAAGTGGTGGAATTAAATGGAATTGTACGAACTTGTCTTATGACAAGTAAAGAAATTCCACTAAAAGCTCAAAATAATGTCAAAACAAAATTGTAAGAAATGATTTTGCATAATTTTCGTCGTCCTTTGCACTAGAGGTTCCATTATGGCCAATCCCATAAAAAAATAATGGAATTTGCCATAATAGGAACCAAAAGTAAGAATAGTGCCACAATGGATTAAGCAATTTTGGGGACTATCACGAATTTAAATGCGGTTTTTACATTTCTTCTAAGGAGCAGGAAGGGAAACTTACCGCTTGTCATATCAACACCAACCACATGCTTGTTATTTTTTGACGTAGGACTACGTCTGTGTTTTCTATATTGGGGTACACTTTACAATTGCGAAAATCGGGGACCGTCACGATAGACTTTAAAGTTTAATATCTCAGCCGTTTCTCGATGGATTTTCAATTTTTTTGGACCATTCGAGTCAAGGATGAGTCAACGCTTCTTTGTACTTATATGAAAATACTATTTCTTAAACTATTTATTATCAATAATTGACAAAAAGTTTAGAAATAGGTTAACTAACCAATCACGTATATGCATCACTAGCACAGACATCAAAAATTATTCACTTGCGGGTTTGGATCTAATCCTCAGTTTGAACAAGATTTTACGCAGAGCGGAGGCATCAAAGCGATCGCAGCGGAGCGGATACGGAGGCGCTAATAACATTTTTAAAGAAAATCCATCGCATTGGTGGTGGTGCTCGATGTGTTGCTGCAGATCATTCAACCTCAACGAACCAGCATTTCATATGAATAAAGGGTTGACCATAAAAATAGAACTGTTGCGATCCCGCACCGCCAGTGCCGATGCTAAAAATTTATTACAAATTGTGGTGTCAGTTATTTGGAAAGGAGCATTGGGAAAAGAAAATTGGTTCTTCTCAGGACCAACATTTTATGGAAAGAAAGGTTTAATTGCGAAAATGGACTGTTTCGGTGGCATCTCGTTTGGCGTGATAGCTTGGTTACTGTTAGTGATTCCATCCATTAACATTCACTACATCACCTCCCTCCGACGCGCTATCAAATTCGCTATTTACGATTGAGTTTTGCACTTTGAAGAAAGTTAATTTCGGATCAACCTTTTGTATAAAATGGTGCCTTTTGTATAAAATCAATGAAGACGCCACCTCTGTGGACACTTTCTACAGCAATTACTCATCGGCGAACGTCGCTCGGGCAGACAGATGCCAAGAGATAATGTTTGGTAGTATGAAGAAACTTCGTCTTGAGTCAAATTTCTGTTGTTATTCCTCGCAACAATACGCATTTTGCATAAACAACATCTCCTAACCAAATTCAGAATCTTGCGAGAAAATTTCATAGGATTCTTAGAAATGAACATTCTCCGAATGGTCCGTTGTCTGCGGAATCCCGATCGAAATGGCTCGCGCGCGCCAAAAGCAGCTTTCTTATATCTAATGAAGTAATTACATTAGCCCCGCCCCTTCATTAATCGTTATGAGTGCACATTATATTCACACCTATATCAGATCACAAAGGGGCGAGGCTAACGAGCTTAATTTATTAAATACAAGAAAGCTGCTGTTCGGCGCGCGCGAGCCATTTTGATCGGGATTCCACAGAGAGCGGTTCGACATTCGATGCAGCGGAGCGGACACAGCAGCACGAAGTGGGTGGCAGTGTGGCAATGCTGAAAATTTATTTCAACCTTTAGAGGCTTAGCGAAAAATCAATAAGTGGCGGTCGGACAGTTGCAACGCAAGGTGTCGTCAAGCGATTGGATGCAGTTAGTTATTTGAAAGGGAATTGAGTTTTGCACTTTGAAGAAAGTTGATTTCGGATAGTCGGACCAACCTTCTTTTGTATAAAATCAATGAAGACGCCACCTCAGTGGAAACTATCTACAGCAACCACCCATCGGTGAACGTCGCTCGAAAAGACAGATGCCGAAAGATTATGTTTTGTAATATGAAGAAACTTCGTCTTGAGTCAAATTTCTGTTGTCATTCCTCGCAACAATAGGCATCTTAGATAACCAACATCTCATAACCAAATTCAGAATCTTGCCGGAAAATTTCATAAGATTCTTAGAATTTGTCATTCTCCGAACGGTACGTTGTCTGCTGAGGTATCCCGATCAAAATAGCTCGTGCGCGTCGAAAAGCAGCTTTCTTATATCTAATGAAGTAATTCCATTATATTTACACCCATATCAGATCACAAAGGGGCGGGGCTAATGGGCTAATCTATTGAATACAAGAAAGCTGCTGTTTAGCGCGCGCGAGCCATTTTGATTCGAGCGGTTCGACATTCGATGCAGCTGAGCGGACACAGCAGCACGAAAGAGTGGGTGGCAGTTTGGCAATGCTGCAAATTTATTTCAAATTTTGGAAGCTTAGCGAAAAATCATCACCACGCTATCAAATTTGCTAGTTACAATTGAGTTTTGCACTTTAAAGAAAGTTCATATCGGATTGTCGGATCAACCTTTTGTATAAAAATCTTTTTGGAGGACACCATCCTCATAAATGGACGAAATAAAGGAGAAATAAGCAGAATCAGAAGTGGCGTGAAACCAAACGCAAATATATTTATTTGCAATGTTCGGTTTTCGCTCGCGATGTAAGCGTACGTGGCAAAGTAAGGATTGTGATGTCCCCGACTGAAAGCCAGTCGAGTGGCTTCAGCGGCCGATGAGTCATGTTAATTCCACGGTTAGAGTCTCAAAGTTCATCCAACTGGGAACAACTATTCGACTTCTTGATTCAGTTGGATTTCGAGCAGTTTGCTCAATGTTAATAAAACGACACAAATTATTATGGCAAATACCATCAATTTTGAATAGCTACGTAGTCCTACTTCACCTTTGCGTACAACCCGATTGGGCTGCACCTTTGAGTTTTTTCAAAAATAGTTCTTAAGTATGGCGCTGATTGGTACACCCACCCTACACCATTTCGTTACCGCAAGCATCATGCCCGAGCAGCACAAGCCAGACAAAAATGGTTGCCGCAACTTGATTGTGACTGAATCCGGTCACATATGAGTTGCAATAACCAATATGGAACATGTGTGCTGCTAGGGTGAAAACTTGCGGAGTTAAGCTGGGGCACGATAGGGCACGTGGCCCAGCAAATTGAATATTTCTCTGAAATTCAATTTTATACCAATTATATCCTGAGAAAAATTACTGTTTTTCTTAGAATGAATACTGGAGAAACTACCCAACGAATCTTTACGCATTCCTCTGGAAGTTTCTTCGAGAATTTATACTGAAATTCTTCCAGGAATTTATTCAAAAATTTCTTCGAAATTTTCCTCAGATTTGTTTTCCACTTAGGAATTACCTACAGGAATAATTTAGAAAACTTCTCCATTAATTCCTTTAGAATTTGTGTCACAACACAGTTCGGATTAAGGGGGCCCCGTAGCGTAGTTGGCTACACGTTCGCCTTACAAGCGAATGGTCATGGGTTCGATTTCCAGCCCCTCCACCAAAACCCTCGTCAGTCGCCGGATGCGCAGCCTATGCGGTGGCCTTACCGTCGCGGCTGCCTGTCGACGACTGACAACTTGTTCTTTTCAGAGGCATTCCTCCAACGTTACCCGGATAAATGGCAACCGAACAATGCAACGATCACTCGATCACGTCATGGACAAAACGGACACAATGGACTCACGACGAGATGGACCAGCAACGACAATGAATAATGGAAAAATCTAAAAATAGATTCTGTGTGGACTCTGGCTGCAGAATACAATAGTAGATCTCGGCACAGTAGCGGTTAAATAACACAGAGTGCCTACCGAATAAAGAAAGGAATAAAAAAACACGGTTCGGTACAAACAAAGCAGAAATGGCGCAAAAAAATACCTCACTATAATTATTGGTATCCGGATAGATTCAAATCGCACAGCCCGTACTGAGCAATAGAGGGGCGTTGTGACGAAAACGATCTATGCTAAGAACAAATGTGAACAATAAAACGGGACTTAGTTAACCCCTGGATAAAGGTACAACCCTGGATAAAGGTGTAACCAAAACGTCGTATAAAAACGTAAAACCTGTTTTTGAGCATAAGAAGACTGAAAGCCATAACCTGAAATAACACCATCATAGTCGATCTTTCCTAGAGAGTAATTTCTAACTGATTCATAATATTTAATATATAATATTCGGAAAAATGTTCGAAGGTATTCCTAAAATCAATTTTGAAAGAATTCCTGGATGAAGTTCTGAATAAAATCCTAAGTGAAGTTTCAAAGGAAATTCAAGGAAAGGATTTCTTGATGAATTACTGGAAGCATTTATTACCTAAAATAATTGCATATATAATTCCTTTGAAAAATGCGACAGAGTTACGAATTCAATTTCCTAATTCAGGTAATTTCAAAAGAATTCATAAAGAATTTCTTAAAAGGAATTCTTCTGAAAGGTTTTCTGCTGGAATTCCAAACAAATTTCCAATGGAATTTACAGAAGAATTTGTGGAGTAGGTAATTCCTAAAATAATTTGTAAATGAATTCTCTAAGGAATCCCTAGAAAAATTTCCGGATGAATTTCTGAAGGATTTTTTTTCAATTCCAAAAATAAAATGGAAGATTCAACTGGAGTTATGAGAAAATTCCGGAATTCCTATACGATTTCTTTTAGGAATTTCTTTGGAATATGTTTTAAGAACTGTGCCAGCACTTGCTCAAAAAATCCTACCGAAAACTCTAGTAAGAATTTCTTGGAGTTTCTTCGAAATTTCCCTCAGGTATTTCTTCAGATCCCTTAGGAATTCTTTCGAGAAATCTTATAGGAATTTCTTCGCTCATTCATCCGGATTGTTTAAGCAACTCTTTCAGGAATACCTTTAGACCTTCGGAGTTTCCTTTTTAAATTTCTTCTGAATTCTCTTTGAGTATTCTTTCATGAATCCCTTCAGAAAACCTTTCACAAACTCTTAGTGATGAACTTTGTTCTACTTAAAAACCACTTTAATAAAGAAACAAAAAAAATTCACAAACTCTTTCAGGAATACTTCTGAAATTTCATTTTTCTCAAATTCCTCTAGGAAATCATTTTAAATTTCCGTTAAAACTCCTCCGGAAGTTCCATAAGGATTTCCAATTTTATCCTTCAATATTTTTTTGGAAGAATTATTTCCGGAATAATCTCTACATACCTAATTTGAAAGGAATATTACATAGTTTTCCTACAGGAATTTCTGAAGAGGCTTTTTAGGAGGTTTTACGAAAGAGTTCCTGGAGGAACATTCAAATGATCTACTGGGGAAATTTTATAAATTATTCTTGGAGGAGTTCTCTAAAGAATATCCACCTTTGAAACTGATGTCCAGTGGTCTATAGTCATACAACTTCCATCTTGATCGCAGTCTACTCATAAAGCCCCCAAGGCAGCAAAATAAAATTTCCATAATTAATTAGAAATTTTCCATAAAATGAAATAGGAAATTGCTAATAAAGTAATCAGAGTATACGCAACAAATAAAAATAGAGTTTCCACAAATAATGCGAAATTTCCATAAACAATTAAGAATTTTCCACACAAAAATAAGCATTTTTAAAAGCAAAAATTGTAATTATAAAGGAATTTTCCACAAGGCAACCAAAACGTGCCATTGAAAAAAAAAATCCATGAATTAAGCAATACATTAGCAATAAACAATTTCAAAATTGTCCACAAAATAAATATTTTTTCCTACAAAAAATTGAAAGCTTCCCAAGTAACCATTAGCACTATATTACGCCAAACCGCCATATAGTTCTATTTAAAAACTTACAAGCATTAAAGTAGCACTATATGGCCGATTTTGCGGAATATAGTGCTTATTGGTTTCTTGGGTTTCCACAGGTTTCCACTATCCATAATCAATAATGAGCAATATTTATTGGTTTATTTATGGAAAATTTGTATGTTTTTCAAAGAAACATTTTGATTTCTTCATGGAAAATTCTTCTTTTATAACTGCAGTTTTTGCTTTTGAAAGTGCTAATTTATTTTTGTTTTGAGAAATCTGTTTTAACTTTACCTATTATAAATATAATGATAGACATGTATCATTAAAAACCCTGTCTCATTAAACCCATCAAATAATCATGTTAGAAATGTAAACCCAGGAAAATATTGATTGCACATTGATTGATGTTGCATGCTGTGGTGTGAAACACAAGCTATAAACCGTTACAAAGTTACCGGTTAATGTACTTTCACCTTCGGCAATTAAAAACATCATAAAGGGGTATTTGTTTTCAAAATAACCTCTGTTTTTGATGCAATGTTGATAGCGGATGTGTTTAATAGCTTATTTTCACAATCATCATTAATAATATTGCAGAGCTTATTGAAGGTTGAAGATTGAGGACGCAATGTTCGACACATTTCGTACTAACACAAGGGGAATCTTTCATATGAGATTTTAAATTATTTCAAAAAGTTCTACAAATACAGAATAACATGCCAATCGTTTCAAATACCTAAAACAGGCGTAGTGTTTGAAGCGCTTTACATATATTTTAGTTCTACATTCTTAGAGACACATGGCGATAACATTGAACCGATACAACAATAGCACCAGTCCATAAAGAAAGCACCCTTTATTAAATTTGACAAATATTTGTTCTGGATTTAAGTCAGTTGCTATCAGTTTCCATGGGATATATAGTTTTATTTTAAAAATGACACAACAGGTGTATGTACAGGTCCATGATATAGGGGTTGGATAGAATGATCGGGACATTTCAAATGACCATAACTCTGTGAAACATCAACCGATTTTTATGATTTTGCTAACTCTCTGAAATATCAGCCGATTTTTATGATTCTGCCACTGTTTTGGAAAATTGAATCAAATTTATACCCATACTGTTGGATACCGGAGATATTCCAGCCCAGCCAACACAAAGTCGTTTATGCCAGCGAATAAGTGTACAAGGTGGAGGCGATATATGCGCATTGCTCCATTTGGCTGCATGCAAAATGGATGTATATGGCCTCCACTTTATACACTTATTCGCTATGATATACGATCTTGTGTTTGCTGGGAGAATGTTTGAGGGCATGTCAAAAATGCAATTCTTTGGTCGCTTGTATTCTTCCTATGAGTGAAATATTCGCCCTTTTTATATTTTTTGCTGAAACTAGAGCTTTTCCTGAGTTGATTGATATATTGATGTCACAGATCGGTTGGCGGACAACTGAGATATGGCCATTCCCGTGAAATCTGTCAAACCGGTTCCGAGCAAAGTGGCCAAAGTTATACTTTTTTCAAATATTTATCAATATGGGTGTCAAACTTCATGGTTTTTAAAGGTTTAGGGGAGAATGGTGTGAAATACACCCAGGGGGAAAAAATGGCCCAACGTAACCGTTCACACAAAATTTGACATTACATAAATTATTCCGAAATTCCAAAGACATTTCTCTTGAATTTTAAAAGAATCTTTTGTGGAAAACCCATTTTCCTTGGGATTCATGAAGAATTTACTTCAAAAATTTAGAATTCATTGTTATATAATAATAATATAATATAATATATAAATTCATTGTCACCTCGTCACCGGCGTTACATTATACGACGTGGCTCGTTTTTGCTTATCTTTAAAACGAATTTTGCTTGAACGTTAATACTTACTTAGGGAAGAAATCACGTCTTCAATACATTTAGAAAGAACAATGTATGAAGAAAATAAGGATGAATTCCGGTTTGCGCCTCTTATTTTATTACGATTGGTTTAAATAAATACCCTTGTTTTGTATTCGGCCGTGAATCCAAAATAAGATGGCGGAGTATTGGACCGGGGATTGGTACGGCAGGACAACGAATCCAGCAGAAGAAGGCAGGGTTTCAAACTTGTATTATATTTATTTAATAATTGATTATAGTTATAATATGATTATAATAGGCTTGCTTCCTTCCTGCTGGTGGTCTTGATTGGTTGCCGTCCAGTGTCATAATGAACCAATCAGCTGATGCGCCGGCTATTTATAGTCGACCGGCAAGCTTCTGACGCGTGACGATTTGTTTGACCGTTGTCACTGGAGCTCTTGACCACACAGCTACTATGATCAAAAAATAGTATTTTGGGATCGTGTGTCGCATACATTCTCCCCCATTTAAATTTGGTTCTAATTTTGATGCTGTTCTGCAAAGGTAAAGGAGCTAACTTGCTTACTGCTCGTCGATAAACGCCGGTTGTAGTTCGCACATCAACAACTCGAACAATACCATCCTTTCCTGGATGAACAGCAGTGATTCTTCCCAATTTCCATACTTGCGCTGGTTGGTTGTCTTCTGCTAATAAAACCACTGTGTTGACTTCAATATTTGGCTGTTTCTTCGTCCATTTTGCTCTTGATTGAAGTGTTGATAAATACTCTTTTGACCATCTTTTCCAAAAATGATCTCACAGATGATTTAGATATTGCCACCTGGTCAAACGATTAGCAGGAACATCTTCATAGGATGGCTTAGTTAATGATTCCATTGGTTTACCAAGAAGAAGATGCGAAGGAGATATCGGTTGTAGGTCATTTGGGTCATCCGATGAGCAATATAACGGCCGAGAATTGACAATGGACTCAATATCAGTTAACACAGTATATAATTCTTCAAAAGTTAATGTTGTGGTTCCCAAGGTTCTTGCAAGATGTAATTTCACTACCTTTACTCCAGCTTCCCACAAACCTGCAAAGTTTGGTGATCTTGGAGGAATAAATTCCCATTCGACTTCTCGTGGTAGCAGGAAATTGTCAATTTGATTTTTCACAAGCTTGTCAGTAAATAAAGTACGCAACTCCTTAAATGCACCGACGAAATTAGTTCCGTTGTCTGAAAATATTTTTCGAACTGCACCTCTCCGATTGACGAACCGATCCAATGCGGCCAGGAATGCCTCTGATGTCAGGTCCGACACAAGTTCCAAATGGACAGCTTTTGAAACAAGACACACAAATAAAGCGATGTATGCCTTGATGATCCGTGGTTTTCGCTTGCCTTCTTTTACTGAAACTGGTCCAGCATAATCTACTCCGGTTAGCTCGAACGGTGCAGCAATGTTTACTCGGAACTCAGGTAGATTTCCCATCAATGGTTGATACATTCTTGGTTTGGTACGAAAACATTTCATGCACTTGTGGATTATTTTGCGAATGATTGAACGAGCATTTAGAATCCAGAATTGTTGACGAATGGCTGCTAATACACCGGATTGACCTTCATGGAGACGTTCCTCGTGGATTTTCTTGATCAGTAATTCTGTTACTCGGTGCTTCTGAGGAAGCAACAGCTGGTGTTTGGCATCATAAGGCAATTTCGAGTTTTGAAGACGTCCACCCACTCGTAGAAGACCATTTTCATCGATGAACGGCTGTAGTGCAGCCAGACGCTTTGGAATGTCACCACGTTTGATGCACTGAAGTTCTTCATGAAAATCGTTTTGTTGAAGAACATAGATGATGTACTTCATTGACACACGCATATCTTGTACGGTCAGCTTTAAACAGGAGCTCCTCTCTTCTTTGGTTGTTCTAACTCGACGAACAAAACGTGCGATATGAGCATATACACGCTGCAACTTATGAAATGAATCATAGCGGTCGAAATTGGTTTCAGGCAGCTTCATTATTGGATTTGCGATGACAACATCCTTCAGCTCAGGAATTATGTTTTCGGGTATATCTTCTATAGGTTCTGTTTTGTAATTAGCTTCACGAAGGAAGTTTGGACCGTTCCACCACAGCTGGTTTTTGCTTAATAAGGCTGGCCTCATTCCACGGGATACGACGTCCGCTGGGTTTTGATCCGTTTTAATATAGTTCCAATGGCAATGCTTGGTCAACTTATTGATTTCAGCTACACGATTTCGAACAAATACCTGCAGTCGATCCAAAGGTTTCTTCATCCAAGCCAGGGCTATTTGACTGTCGGACCATAACTTGATTTCATGGATATTTAATTTCAAAACAGGAACTACCTTGTCTACTAACTTGGCTAGCAATAAATTGGCACACAGTTCTAATCTTGGAATAGTTATTTCTTGAAGAGGAGCTACTTTTGATTTACTGCATAAAAGATGAGACTCTGCAGATCCGTTCTTTCGAATGCAACGAAGGTAGATACAGACGACATATGCAGATTTGGAGGCATCTGCAAAACCGTGAATCTCCATTGTTTCTGTTTCAAGAAAAACGACACATCTTGGAATCTTGAAATTATTGAGTTGACTTAATGCTGCTTTGAACTCCATCCAATGCTTCAATAAATCGCCTTCCACAGTATCATCCCAATCAATTTGTGTAGCCCAAACTTTCTGCATGATTATTTCTACGATCACAGGTGATACTAGGCCCAAAGGATCGAATATCTTCGCTATTTGAGACAGTACCCGTCGCTTTGTCACGTTGTCTTTATCGTCTGTTGGCTCAAATGACTTATTAAATAGGAACAGATCTTTCTTCGGGTCCCATAGCAGTCCCAAAGTCTTGATTACTTCATTTGCGCTCAAGTCTTGTATAGTAACCAGAGATTCTCGATCTTCGTCAGGTACTCCTTCAAGCACAGCACCGGAGTTGGAACACCATTTTCGAATCGGAAATCCACCCTTCAGCATTAGCGTTTCTAGGTCACAACGTAATTTTTGGTTGCTTCAATTGAATTTGAGCCGGTTAAAAATCATCCATATAAGAATCGGTCAAGATCACTTCTGCTGCTTCCGGATAATTCTCTCTCTCGTCGTGGGCTAACTGAAAAAGTGCCCTTACAGCTAGAAACGAAGCTGCTGATGTTCCATAAGTAACGGTTGAAAGCTCCAATACCTTTAACTCTTCCGATGGGGAACATCTCCAAAATATTCTCTGGTAACGTGTTTGGGAAGGATCGATGAGAATTTGTCGGTACATTTTTGTAACGTCCACAGAAAAGGCATAAACATGAGTCCTGAATCGTAGTACGATGCTGAACAGGTCACTTTGGCTGCTAGTTCCTGTCATCAATACGTCATTCAAAGAAAATTCACTTGTTTTTGCTGTCGCGTCAAACACTACTCGCAACTTGGTGCTGCTACTGGATGGTTTGAGGACACAATGATGTGGAAGATAATATGTTTGAAGACCAGGGGAATCTTCTTCTTCTCTCACTTCTCGGCAATGGTTTAATAGTCGATATTCATTGATAAATTCAGCATATTGAGTCATCAAATCTGGATTGCGCGCCAGTCGTTTCTCCAATAACAGAAATCGTTTCAATGCTAGCGATCTGGAACTTCCTAATTGTTGAACTGTTTCACGAAAGGGTAGCTGGACTACGAATCGTCCATCTTTGTTTCGACGATAGGTTCGTTGGAAATGTTCTTCAAATTGTTCTTGTTCATTAGTATTATTGTCTGGTTCAGTGTTATCTTCTTGATGAAAGAATCGCTGTAAACACGCTTCTAGTCCGTCGGTCACAGCCAAATTTGCACATACTGGAGAATCTTCCTCTGTTTCTTCGAGTGAACCAGCTACAACCCATCCGAACTTTGTTTCGTACAAGGTAGGTAGATTATCTGCAAGCTTGATCTGGCCTTGTTTCAGAATATTGAAGAAATGTTCGGCTCCAATCAGCATTTCAACTTCACGGGATTTATTGAATGATGTATCAGCTAATATAACACCAGGGGAATGTTCCATGCATCTACTTGAACATTTGCTGATGGAACGGATCCAGTTACCTTTGGCGTGACGAGGCAATCAACGTAGGCAGAGAAATTGTTATAGCTGGACGTCATTCTCACCACCACTCGATGGCGTATATGGGATTTCGCACCTCCTACACCAATAACGGGAACGTTAGCCGGTTGTTTCGGAATATTCAATTTCTTCATCAAAGATTCCGATAACAGATTGATTTGAGATCCTGAATCTAACAATGCTCGAACTTGATATGCTTCGCCACTCTTGGACATAATATTCACCATAGCTGTCATCAGAAAAACTTGCTTGACTGGTGGACGGAACATACTGGAACAAGATGCAGTTACAGGCCTCTCCCGTGCTGGTTGCACTAGATCTGTTTCGGTTGATGCTGCTGGTATATTAGTTCTTACTTCCGGCTTGTCGCGTCGCTCGAAATGAACTAAAGTGTGATGCTTCTTGGAACACTTTCCACATGATTTGTCACTAGGACATGTTGCACTACGATGGCCCTTTCTTAAACAGTTGAAGCAAAGATGTATCTCCTTCAGCTTATCTTGACGCTGCTCTACAGTCATCTTCTGGAATGTCGGACATTTGAAATTCTGATGTTTACCGGAACAAAAATCGCACGCATATTCGGATGTTGCTGTCGCAGAATGTGACGATCTAGAAGGTCCAGATTTGAAGTTCGAAGCTTTGAAATTTGACGTCTTTGTAGCAAGAATCGTGGGTTCGCAACGTTCCAAAATCACGCACCGCTGCTTCAGGAATTCGACCATCTGCTCATATTCTGGAAGTTCGGTTTGGTTGATAGATGCTTCCCAAAGTTCGTGGGTTTGGTCGTCCAAGGCACGTGTTAGTAGGGTCACCACAAACAGTTGAGATACTCCTGTCAAACGTTGATTTAGTTTTTGAAGATTGTCCACATGACGGGTGCATTCATCGATGAGATTTCGGAGATCTTTCGACGACTTTCTTGAAACCTTCTTCATATTCAGTAGAGCAAGAATATGTGATTCAATTATCAGCCTTTGGTTTCCAAAACGTTCTTCCAAAATGTCCCAAGCTCGAGCGTAATTATTGTTTTGAATTGTTTCTAAATCAATTACACCTTCTGCATCACACTTCAATGAATTCTCCAAATGATACAACTTGACTGCATCAGAATCGTTTGATCGTTGCATTATGTCTTGAAATATTGACTTGAAGCGTGGCCATGATTCGTAACGACCATCAAAGGTTGGCAAGGGAGTACGGAACGATTGAGCTTGAATGATAACAGGTTGATTTGAGGATTGATTTACTGAAGCTGAAGTCGCAGGCATAGGTACGGGCAATGTTGCTCGGGTTTCTTTCTCGAATGCTTCGATCATCGTTTCTATTTTGATAAGGGTTTCGTTGTAAAGAGTTTCAAATTCAATGTACTTCTCTTCCTGACTAGTAACATTTTCTTCTTCAACGACGGCAACAATGGCATCATGGATATCGTTATATTCTTGATAAATCACCTGCAGGCTCTTGGAATGAACCCGCAGAAGAGGAAGTGACAGCCTTCTGTCTTCATTTTCTGCTGTGACCAAGAAATTGAAAATTCGCGTGACCTTTGCTTTCACTTGACCACGTTTCTGGATTAACAGTTTCACATCTTCCGGATTTTCCGGGTTTCTACGGGGTGGAGTACGGGACAACATCATCTTGGGTGGAATTATTCAATGGAACATTTGGCGTTTCACAAGAATCGCTTCACAAGTTATACGTCCGAACTGCAGTTAAATCGGTGGAAAACACGCACGAAATATCCGTTTAACAACAGCTCGCCAGTCCAGGATCCGGTTCGAAGGACCAATGTTTTGTATTCGGCCGTGAATCCAAAATAAGATGGCGGAGTATTGGACCGGGGATTGGTACGGCAGGACAACGAATCCAGCAGAAGAAGGCAGGGTTTCAAACTTGTATTATATTTATTTAATAATTGATTATAGTTATAATATGATTATAATAGGCTTGCTTCCTTCCTGCTGGTGGTCTTGATTGGTTGCCGTCCAGTGTCATAATGAACCAATCAGCTGATGCGCCGGCTATTTATAGTCGACCGGCAAGCTTCTGACGCGTGACGATTTGTTTGACCGTTGTCACTGGAGCTCTTGACCACACAGCTACTATGATCAAAAAATAGTATTTTGGGATCGTGTGTCGCATACAACCCTTGCAACGTTATTTTTCGCTACAGCTCTAGGTATTCCGTCAGGTTTTGATTCATTTCAGGATGTTTGTGAACCGGTATAAGTGACCAGTATACATAAAACATATTTTAATATCTGATTCTCTCAGCAATTGCGATTGAAACTAACTTTTTTTTCTATGTGAATGGATTGCAAGACAGTGATGAGTAGATTTTATTTATAATCAATGTTAAATAGGGCTTTACACCTCGCGAAAGTTTTCCGCCAGATTTTGGTTCTTGTGCCCTGGGGAAAAAAATCTGCGGACCAAATTCCTGAGGAACTTCATGCATACGTATATAAAGAAATCAGGTCATTATTTGAATATTATGAAAAATAAAGTACAAAACGTCGTTATTTTTGTTATTATATTTCACACATAAACGAAACGAATATTCAGATTCATGTGAGAGACGTGTACAACAAAATCAAATAGGGGGAATGACGGCTTTGGCAGGTTTTGTTCTATTATTGGCAGGGTTTTTTTTATGACTGACTAGGCTCCAATTTGGCCTAAGCATTCTTTGAATATCAAAGAGTATTGTGGCCAAATTTCAAAAAAATTGGTCGACAAAAACCCCCCTGCCAATAATAGAACAAAACCTGCCAAAGCCGTCATTCCCCCTATACTATTTCTTTTTATTAGACACAAAAAAAAATCATCAAGTTAACTACAAAATATGTGTATTTGTCTGTTTGATGCAAACATTGTGTTGCGATCCACAAATTGGTTATTAAACTAAAACTCTTGTGTTATAATGTTTGATACGGCCTTCGCCTTTTATCTCATCTTTCTAGGGTTCAAGTCTATCGTTCAAACGATCAATTTGTGTGTCCTCCGAAATATTGGCTCAAAACCGGAATATGTTCCCAAAGCATACTAATGAAGGAAACATCTGAACCAATTAGGACAAGCGATGAAAGGATTGTGTTTTTCACGTACGGAAATTAGTGAGAGAATTCCATAATTCCATTCCGATTGAAGCGATTTGGATAGGAAGAGTGGAATTGCCAACTTCCTATTGTTAACATTTCGTGGATAAATGGCGGGCTCTTCTCCCCATCTATTGGGTCAATCTGGGAAACGAGGGCTAGATTATATTATTGTTTGTACGAACTTTCTTCTGGAAGGAGATTCTCTATTCATCCCGTGGATTCGCACAAGTGTCTCTGATTATGGAACCACCCCACCCATTTTTGGCCCTTCGTACAGGAGTTTGATGAAATACAAACACCAATATAAGCATGATCAAATCTTTTGTCAAATATGGCCAGTGCTATCGGCAGGTGCCTTTCTACAATAGATGGTAGTATCATCATCATCACAAAAAAAAATCATCAAGTAACGTGAAGAGTTTATTCGGGCATATAGTCTATTCGGGTGAATGGTCTTTTCGGGCGAATGGTCCATTCGGGCGAATGGTCTTTTCGGGCGTTTGGTTTATGATTCCACATATTTTTGTGTCGGGTGAATTCGTTCATAGTTCTGCTTCATCTTCCTAGAACATTGTTGCCATTAGAAACGTTCATCGATTCATCTGCAGTCATAGTACCCACTTACCCCGTATTTTCACTTGCCCCGGGGTACCTTACTCGTAAAACAGAATCATTTTTTGTTGGATACCAATACTTTCACGCTAAAAGGTGCTGGTTGCATTTGACAATTCGTGACAGCGCTTGCTGGTTGCAGATGAAGTTACATTTTTTCCTCTTTGCAAGTCGCGTCCCAGGTCACAAGATAAATCATCGCACAAATGTGCCATGCGTCTCCATATGCTTTTGTGCTAATATGCAGCTGAACAGTTTCCAAAATCCCTATTTATCGTTTCTGCTAGAAGGCCCATTTTTGTCTGAGAAACATATATGGTACTATTTTAGTTTATCGTAAACCGTTAGTATTTTAATGTATATGAGCATGCAATCATGCAAACATGTAAGTGACTTCAACCCCGTCAACATAAAGCCCACTTCGTCTACCAAGGCCTTTGCGGTCTAGAAGTTTATCCGCCGACTAGCATAGTACTTTAAATATGATTCAGAACGAACGCCGCTCCCGATTTCCCAGCAAAAGTAATGCATTTTACTAAGAAATGGTAAAAATTGGTGATTCGTCAATGATACGTCGAAATGAAACGAAACCGCGAATTTGCAATTTCTTAGTTGCGGAAGATGATCGTGAAAGACAAATTATCATAGAAAAATCCAAGGTAAAAAAAGCTTTTCTAAAAATTCTGATAATAATATTCAGGATTTCGTGTAGAACATCATCGGAAATTGTGCTTAAATATTGGATGATTTTTTTTGTCTCCTTGCGTCACTTTTTCCTCGCACTCATTTTATGCGAGAACTATTGTCAAACATTTGTTTATAAAAAAATGTATGCCCGCAATGGGATTTGAACCTGAAACATTAACAACAATATATCACAGACAAACGGACATAACGAAAATTTTATCGTCCACTGTTTACTGGCCAATTTGAATAAGTAATAATAGTTGGCCAATCATTCACTAGTGGCGAGCGAATCGGTTTTGCTCGAGATTGACGTTTACTCACTACCGCCATCTGATTCATGATTTGCCTATGTATTTGAAAACAACAAATGTAGGCATGTAGGGATTAGGTTATATGCTTCACTATAAGGATACTACCGTTTATACTGGAAATGACACGAAATGGCCCGGATATGAAACGATTACCGGTCCGGATATGAAACGATACGACGATTCTTTTCAAACGAACGAACAAAGCAACTTTCCGCGCCAATCGAGGTGAGAAAAATGGTTATCCCTCATAAAGAAGTTTATCTTTCCCGAAAAACGATTCCCCGCCGAAAAATTCGATGACTGGGCATCTCGAGATTTAGAACCGTGGATTAGAAACATATTTAGAGCTTTTTAGTGGTACACGTACGAGACACTGAAGACAGCTTAATTGTTTAGGTCTAAATACGTATCTATAAAATAACAATCAAGTGGTGGAATCAAATGAGATAGTAATAGCTCATCTTATCGTAAGAATACTATATTGAATTTTGTTATGTCTTTCGAAAATTCGTACGGAACCTACACGAACAATCCCAACACTTTTGAATGAGAGGAAACTTGAGTCAGACGGAATTCAGCTGAGATTCGGCCTGAGCACATGATGCTATACAGGCTGTCCAGACCGATAACCCCACAATTAAACTTGTGAGTACTCTGTGTACACTGATTTCTTATCACATTATGATGTTATTTTTTCGTTAGTTACTGATTTAACCCCTTTTTGTAAATTTGTTCTTGATGTGAATGCGGTAAGAGTTCATGTTATGTGAAGTGTGCGTATCAGAGCGTTACGATTTATAAAAACATCCAAATTTTCTCACTGAAAGAACTACCAACCATATGCTTCGTGATTTCATTTGGATTGACATTGACATTGACTAAAAGATTAAGCCTTTTAAAATTGATGGCAACCACTTGGCAACTGATTGTCAATAATTCCAAGTGTTAATTAAACAATTCCACAGTTATTAATTACACGCTTTCTGGCTCATGCTTCCATATATGCATTCATTCACTATTTGTATAGCATAGCTATGCTATAGTGGAGATTTGTTTTCCCCCTAAGCTGCCGATTTCATTTAGGTTGTTTTTTTGTAACCGTGAATCTAATAATGAAATTTGTTTGACATAATATAAAAAATACTGACTAGACCATTATATTCTATAACAATATAATTGCAAGTTAGTGTTCATTTTTAGCAATTTCAATTCTGTCAAGAAGCATGTTATTGGTTTCCATACCATTTACCACAGCATAATATATAACATCGGAACCCATAAGTTGAAAGAAGAGCTATTTATTTATAACCGGCACCATAAAAAACAATTTAGGGTTCGTCGTTCGTTTCCTTCGGTATTTCCACGGTCAATTCAATGACCCATAAGCGTTCGTTCGCGTTCATCAGCTGGCCCAATCTGGCCATTGACCGAGACCGAGAGTAGCACTGACCGCCCTACCATCATCGCATCCTCCCCAGCGATCTGCCATCAGCTATAGTGCCAAGAATGACAGAGAGTTCATTGGCCGGTCGATTTTTTCTGCCAATGTGTTTGTGATCTATGTTGTATTTGGCACTGTTGATGGCGACGAGACGTTAGCTACGTTTTTTCATGTTATTCCCCGACAAGTAAATATTAACCATCGTCATCAATTGTCGAGACTCGGTGTGATTCATTGCCGGTGGTATTGCACGATTACTTTCCGTGATCGTTTGTCGTTTATTGTTCGAGTGATTAGAACAAGGAAAAGCGATTAGAAACTTTATCGGGATAACATAAGGGATTGCATATTATATACATCCTTGTGCAAAGCGTTAGGGTCATATCTACAGGGTTTTGCTTTTAGGAAAATGTTCAAATTTTTTATGTAAACAAAATGCAATGCTTGATTCTGCATTACTCGCGTAACTTACACTAAAACTTCTTTTTGGACAAGAATATAAAGATCGATCTTGTTGTATATAAGTCAGAAAGTAAAAATTCAAAACATAATTTGTCTGCTAAATATACACCCGTACATAAAGTCGCGTGTATGCTTCCTGGAACATGTTTCGCGTTATAAGAAGAAAAAATTGAAAGCTTTCCAGTTGAAGATCTTCACTTGTTATGCGGCTAGTTAATACTATTTAATTCACTTCTTCCACTTGATTGTCATACGTAAACTGCACGATTATTACTATTTAAACTATTGCAATGCTGCCCTTAGCCTCGTCTCGCGGTTGCATTTAGGGCCACTTTCCCCGATCTGTAAATGAATGAAAGCTTTTCTTAAGAACTAAACAGGAAAAATAAGGCAAGAAGACTCAAACGCGTAGCAGCTCAATTGCAAGGGACCGCCGAAAGCAACTAAAGCTACAACACAGAAACGGCTGGCGTTTCGGTACATTTATCTGAAATGTCAATTTCACTGTAAAATTTCGTTATAACAAACTGCATCGTAAACTATTGAATGAGCATTTAGGGCTATGCTCGTTTTGAACCTGTGTCAGAAATGGGAGCCCTGCCGAGATTACCTGTTCTTACCCCATCAAGAACAACAATCCGCCAAACATAACAACATGAAAACAACACCAACCTCGGCTAGGAACAGCCGTGAAGAATCGCCGATCGTATACCCAATGATGGGCATGATGAAATTACATAACACTCTGACACGGGACCAGAATGTGTGAGAGATTTTTTACTGTTACCGTAGTAGGTTTTCCGTTCCGTGTCGATGGTGGAGACGCGCTGCGCAGGCCCGGCTGACCGTTGTTGCTGCTGCAGTTGGTGATTCACGCGACTCGTAGGACATTGACCTTGCGCGCGGTGCTTGGAGTGTTCAGACCGCGCGGTCATACTATTATAATGCAATAATGGAACGGTGGGTTGCAAATTCTTGGAAGGATAGGAGAATGCGAATCGTTGATGGCGCAAATGGTTTTTGCCAAATCCTACTCACCTGATGCAGATAGGTGGGCCTGGAAGAGAAAGAAAATAAGTTCTAATTAATTTTTTGATATGACAGATTTGCTTCACTAATTATTGTTTTTTTTTAACTTTATTTATGTGATTTTTTATCTAATATAAGTTCGTCACATGCTGATTATATATGTTTTAAACCACATATCTTGCGGGATGTGGGATTTTGAATAGATTTTCGTAAACAAGGACCCAGTTTTCCGAGGTTGATGATGCATTATTTTTCTACCTTCCTCATACACGCTCCTTCCGGTAAAGATGACAATAGTAATAACATATTTGATCGTGTATCATTCATTTTTGTCTTTACCGTATATTCAATGTGCGTAAAACATAAGGATCGTTCCAAAACTTGATCTTTTGGTAGGGGAAGCTGGACACACATGATCCCCATTTTTGTTTCGGATGTTTCTCGATAAAAAATGCTCAAATTTATCCAGCTTTTCGCGCACGGTAATGGCGGCTCTGTGGGTTTAAGGGGTGTATCCGTCCCTGTACTTCTTTGACATCTGGCTTGGGTTTGACATTCCATTTTCCTCCTGTTCCAGGATGAGGGGAGAGGGTAATCGAAATGTCAAACCCAAGTCAGATGTCAAAGAGGTACAGGGACGGATACACTTTTAAACCCACAGAGCCGCCATTACCGAGCACGAAAAGCTGGATACGATTTAAGATGGACTTGATGAACAATTTTATTAGTTATTCAAAAACATCATTCGAAGAAATTATTTTTTCATGAAAGGACTACTGTACCAGTTTTGACCATGTTCCTAATTTGCGCAGTTTCTCTCATAACTCCAAAAGTAAAGCAATTTTTTAGGATTTTATTAGCTCTAACAGGAGATTTATCTCTTATCGTTCTTCGTTGTTGAAACCGATCGATATCTTTTTTTGTAAAATATGCATTTTTTAGGATTGGCCAAATTAAGCACTAAGGTGGCCAAAACCGGCACACTTCTCCTATGCCTCAATTATTGGATGGCTACCTATAACTGTAACTAGCATTGAGCTGATTTGGATATACAAGTATGCTCGGCAAACATAAAAATATTTTCTTCAAAGCTGCGTCTATACCTTCGACAAACATAAAATTTTGTTGACAGATGGGGCATTTTGGAAAGCACTTGCGATTGTTATGACTGGATGATTTATGATCTTTGTACTATCACTTTTAAGCCAAAGATATACATTGTTTTTCAGGAATTTCAGGAATTGCTTCTAGAAAACTTTAAGAATCTTTTTTTTTTTTAACTAATTTTATTTGCTAATTATCTAATACATGCATTCATCTCTTAGACTAGGTATTCCGTGTTTTCTTAACACTATCATCCTTATTTGCTATGTTACTTTTTAGTTATTATTAATACATTTCAATTGCCTCTGGTAGTTAGGATATTTCCTCTGGTTGAATTAGACCATGTAGGAATTACAATGTTTTCTACTTAAACTAAACTTAACCTAATTTATACTAAGGGTACAAGGAGCTAATCGTTGCAATAGGAGATTGCAACGATTTTTGTCTGAAATTGGAAATAATTTTGTTGGACATTTGTTGCAATGTCTCAATATTAGAAATTCTATGAAGTTCATTGGTACTATACCACGGAGGCAACTTCAGAATCATTTTCAAAATTTTATTTTGAATCCTCTGAAGTGCCTTCTTTCTGGTATTGCAGCAACTAGTCCATATTGGCACAGCATACAACATGGCTGGTCTAAAAATTTGTTTGTAATTCAAAAGTTTGTTCTTAAGACAAAGTTTTGATTTATAAGTGGATATAGACACTTAATATATTTGTTACATTTGGCTTGAAGGCCTTCAATGTGATTTTTAAAAGTTAATTTTTGATCTAGCAGAAGTCCTAAATATTTAGCTTCGCTAGACCAATTAATTGGAACCCAATTCATAGTGACAATATGTCTGCTAGAAGGTTTCAAATAAGAAGCTCTCGGCTTATGAGGGAAAATTATAAGCTGAGTTTTGGAAGCGTTCGGGGAAATTTTCCATTTTTGCAAGTAAGTGGAGAAAATATCCAAACTTTTTTGCAATCTACTACAAATGACACGAAGGCTACGCGCTTTGGCTGAGAGACCTGTGTCATCTGCAAACAAAGATTTTTGACACCCTGGTGGTAAATCAGGTAGGTCAGAAATAAAAATGTTATACAAAAAGGGCCCCAGTATGCTGCCTTGGGGAACACCAGCTCTTACAGGTAATCTATCAGATTTAGAATTCTGATAGTTTGCCTGCAGTGAGCGATCTGATAAATAATTTTGGATCAGTTTAATAATGTACAGAGGAAAATTAAAATTCATCAATTTTACAATCAAACCTTCATGCCAAACACTGTCAAATGCTTTCTCTATATCAAGAAGAGCAACTCCAGTCGAATATCCTTCAGATTTTTTGAGCCGAATTAAGTTCGTAACTCTTAATAACTGATGAGTGGTTGAATGCCCATGGCGAAAACCAAATTGCTCATCAGCAAAAATAGAATTGTCATTAATATGAACCATCATTCTATTTAACATAATCTTTTCAAACAGTTTGCTTATTGAAGAAAGCAAACTGATTGGGCGATAACTAGAAGCCTCAGCTGGATTTTTGTCCGGCTTCAAAATTGGAACAACTTTGGCGTTTTTCCATTTATCTGGAAAGTAAGCCAATTGAAAACATTTGTTAAATAAATTAACCAAAAAGGATAAAGAGCTCTCAGGAAGTTTTTTGATAAGTATGTAGAAAATACCATCATCACCCGGGGCTTTAATATTTTTAAATTTTCCTATTTTTTTTTTATTAGCTTTATTAAGGAGACTTGCAGCCCCAGGCTGGCTCGCCTCCGAAATTTTTCTAGTAATAGATCTCACTTCATCCAAATTAGTTCCCAACGAAGGGTCAAAAACATTATCTTGGTTGAGAATGTCTTCGAAGCTCCGTGTAACCTGATCCTCAATTGGACTAGTGAGACCTAGACTAAAATTATGGGCACTCTCGAACTGCTGAGCAAGTTTTTGAGAAAAATATATTAAGCTCTTTTAGTGGAATGTATTAAACCGTCTAAGACGAATTAAGTACTGTCCATTTAATTCCACCAGTTAATTTTCGTTATCTTTGCAGATACGTATTTCGACCACAACTGTGTGGTCGTCTTCAGTGTCTCGTACTTGACTCGACTTGAAGAAAACAATCGCAACTTACACTATTTAAACTACGCTAGGTACCTAATCTAATCTTATTCGCCTACTTTATTTACCTATACAGTAAATTACTTTATTGTTTAGGTAGAAACTTGAAGAGCCAAGAGCTGCCATTTCCCTGATCCTTATTCAACAGTGCTGTTTGTACCTGTCGGTGGATTTCCAAACTCTCAGCTACATCGAGTTTCCATGGGACAGAGACATTTCTTAAGATTTTAATATTTGATGCCGTAATTGGGTGATTTTCCTTATACACATGCTCTGCTACCTTAGATCTAAATTCGTAATGTAATCCCTTATCGTTTTCTCTTTTTTTGCCTTACTCACTTCCGCCATATGTTCCTTGAACCTTATATCTAATGATCTTTTTGTTTGGCCTACATAGATTTTTTCACATTGGGAACAACTTATCTTATAAACGCCTGCCTTATTCAACATTTCTACTTTATCCTTCGTTGAACCCAATAGAGACTTGAGTTGGTTGCTTCTACTGGAGAATACTAGATCGATGCCGAATTTCCTTAGTCGAGGGCGTAGCTGGTTGGTGATGTGTTTATCATATGGGACCGAAACTCTTTTCAGCGGCTCCTCTATCGGTGTCAGCGTTGTATGTCCATTTCGTCGTAGGGTCCTTTCCTTCTTGTTGATGATCGCTCGTATAGTCCTCTCCTGGTATCCGTTGATCTTCGCTGTTTCCAAGATGTATTGTAGTCAGTGTTGTAAAATGTCATTTGCATTCTTTTTCATAATTTTCCCAGAACTTTTTTCAGTAGTTAGCTATCAACTATCAAGTATGGCGAACTTATAGCGCTTAAATGTGGCTACAACTTTGTCTAACAAGAAATTGCTGTAAATATGTAATCTGGGGCGTGGGAGGAAAAATGTCATTCAAATGACTTTATGTCAAATGACACGTGACATTTTGGAGAGATTTCACTCTCTAGCCTCAGATGTTATATTTAGAGTAATGTACCTTTGGACAAAAATATAGCACTACTCAAGCGTTATGCGTGCATCTAAAATTTTGAAGTAAATTTGGCTTCCGAAGAAAGTTATGAACAAATAAGTCAAATGACATGCAGATGACATTTTACAAGCCTGATTGTAGTTCCTTCGTTTTTCCTTCTTCGCTCAGGGGTATCGTCTGCATCCTGTGGATCATGTGATGAAAAATGGGATGACTCTCATGGTGTTCGTGGGCTTCCTGTAGATTTCGAGGCTCAATGTTGTATTTGCTTCCCTGATGACTAGTAGATCCAAGAAAGGTAGTTTACCTTCTTTTTCCTCTTCGAAGGTAAATTTGATGTCCTTATGCACGTTGTTTATCGCTTCCAAAATCCTGGGTAGATCATTTCGGTTGATGATGCTGAAAATGTCGTCAGTGTTATCTACCACCACTTCTGGGGAGTAGTATTCCTTGTTCCTGTACCCAGGATTGTTCAACGCATAAGGACATCAAATTTATCTTTTGAAGAAGTGTGAAACTACCTTCGGATCTACTAGTCATCAGGGAAGCAAATACAACATTGAGCTGAAATCTCGGAAGCCCACGAACTATGAGAGTCATCCAGCATCGAACCATTCGTACCAACATAAAATGGCAGCATTTCATCACATGATCCACAGGATGCAGACGATACCCTGAGCGAAGAAGGAAAAACGAAGGAACTACAATACATCTTGGAAACAGCGAAGATCAACGGATACCAGGAGAGGACTATACGAGCGATCATCAACAAGAAGGAAAGGACCCTACGACGAAATGGACATACAACGCTGACACCGATAGAGGCGCCGCTGAAAGAGTTTCGGTCCCATATGATAAACACATCACCAACCAGCTACGCCCTCGACTAAGGAAATTCGGCATCGATCTAGTATTCTCCAGTAGAAGCAACCAACTCAAGTCTCTATTGGGTTCAACGAAGGATAAAGTAGAAATGTTGAATAAGGCAGGCGTTTATAAGATAAGTTGTTCTCAATGTGAAAAAATCTATGTAGGCCAAACAAAAAGATCATTAGATATAAGGTTCAAGGAACATATGGCGGAAGTGAGTAAGGCGAAAAGAGAAAACGATAAGGGATTACATTACGAATTTAGATCTAAGGTAGCAGAGCATGTGTATAAGGAAAATCACCCAATTACGGCATCAAATATTAAAATCTTAAGAAATGTCTCTGTCCCATGGAAACTCGATGTAGCTGAGAGTTTGGAAATCCACCGACAGGTACAAACAGCACTGTTGAATAAGGATCAGGGAAATGGCAGCTCTTGGCTCTTCAAGTTTCTACCTAAACAATAAAGTAATTTACTGTATAGGTAAATAAAGTAGGCAAATAAGATTAGATTAGGTACCTAGCGTAGTATAAATAGTGTAAGTTGCGATTGTTTTCTTCAAGTCGAGTCAAGTACGAGACACTGAAGACGACCACACAGTTGTGGTCGAAATACATATCTGCAAAGATAACAAAAATTAACTGGTGGAATTAAATGGACAGTACTTAATTCGTCTTAGAAGTTTTTGAGCCTTTTCGTCATTTGTAAATAAAATTTTATTTCCCTCTTTAAGCGCTGGAATTGGCTTTTGAGTAGAAATACTAGAATAAGAGATCGGCGAAGACGCCATCTTGTTTCCAATCGAACCGTCAAAAGCGGTTCCATTTCGACTTGTTTACTTTTTGCGCCCATAAGAAGCAAGCAAAAAGTTCAAGTGCTGCCAGTATCATTTTCACGATTTCATGCATTTTCATACGTTGCCATTTTGACAGTTTTTCACTCCGCCGGTCTCTGGTTATAGGGTTGCTACTTTTGAGGTTTTTTTAAGAATTTTCGTTAATTTCCAAAAGGGTTTCGAACTGGGATCCAACTTCGAGACATTATTCTCAAAGTTGGTATTTCTCAGAATAGCGAAACGTTTTCTAATTTTATTTTGCAAATCTCGCCAAATAACTTTCAAAGCGGGATCGCGAGTTCTTTGGTATTGCCTTCCCCTCACATTTTTAAGATGGATCAGTAGCTGAAGATCGTCGTCAATAATAATGGAGTTGAATTTAATTTCACATTTAGGAATTGCAATGCCTCTGGCTTCGACAATTAAATTTGTCAAAGATGCGAGCGCATTGTCAATATCACTTTTGGTATCCAAAGGAATATTAACATCAAAATTCCTATCGATATATGTTTTATATAAATCCCAATCAGCTCTATGATAATTAAAAGTAGAGCTGATTGGATTATAAATGGCTTCTTGTGAGATTTCAAATGTCACAGGAAGGTATCAGAGTCAAAGTCAGCATGAGTAACCAATTGGCCACACAGCTGACTTGAATCCGTTAAAACTAAATCAATTGTAGAAGGATTTCGACTGGCAGAAAAACAAGTAGGGCCATTGGGATATTGAATAGTATAATATCCCGCAGAACAATCTTCAAAAAAAGTTTTGCCGTTGGAATTGCTTTGAGCATTATTCCATGAACGATGTTTGGCATTGAAGTCACCAATTACGAAGAATTTTGATTTGTTGCGAGTCAGAATTTGAAGATCAGCTTTCAACAAATTCTTTTGCTGCCCATTGCATTGAAAAGGCAAGTAGGCTGCAATGAAGGAAAATTGTCCAAAATTTGTTTCAACAGAAACTCCCAAGGTTTCAAAAACTTTGGTTTCGAACGAAGAAAATAATTTATGTTTGATACGTCTATTAATGACGATGGCGACCCCACCGCAGGCGCTGTCAAGACGATCATTTCTGTAGATAAAATAGTTTGGATCTCTGGAGTCCTGGTTTTAAATATGTTTCAGTTATAATAGCAATATGCACATTATGAACTGAAAGGAAGTTGAATAATTCATCTTCCTTACCCTTTAGAGAGCTTATTTGGATCCATTGAAACGGAGACCGATAACAATTTTTTGTGTGTACTTTATACCAACCTGAACAGCTTCAGGAATGGTATTTGCTTTGAACATTGCATCAATCATGTGATGCAATTGTTCAGTTAAAAAATCAAAATCGGAAGTAGTCATGCTACCTGAATCGGCAACATGACCATTATTTTCCGTTGGGACATGGGTATAAACCTCATTTTGAGAAGAGAAATTTTGTCTACCAGCAGCGATGTTTGCATACGTAGGTACATTGGAAAAATTGGAATTTACTGAAGTGCTTGCTACCCGTTGACGAGCGGCAAAATTTGTTTGTGAATTGTGGTGGGTATGAATTGCTCGACCGGTAACTGGTTTCGAAGTTTGAGCGTTTGAAAAATTTGTACCCGTCGAATCTGGGATCCGATTGGAATTTCCCGTCATCAATTTTGCATGGGAATTCAAAACTTTTTTGCGTGAAGGGCATTCCCAGAAATTGGATTTATGATTGCCCCCACAATTTGCACACTAAAATTTATTGGAATCTTCTCTCACAGGACATGCGTCCTTGGCGTGAGAGGTTCCACCACAAATCATGCATTTAGCATCCATGTGACAATGTTTGGTTCCATGACCCCACTTTTGGCACTTACGGCACTGGGTGGGGTTTTGGAAATTTCCTCCAGGCCTGCGGAAATGTTCCCATATAACACGGACATGGGACATAATACAGGCCTTTTCCAAACTTTTCATATTATTTAGTTCACTTTTGTTAAAATGAACTAAATAAAATTCTTGAGAAATGCCCCTCTGGGAAAAGTTAGATTTCTTTTTCATCTTAATTACTTGGACTGGCGCAAATCCAAGTAATTGAGAAATTTCAATTTTAATCTCATCCAGTGATTTATCATCACTGGGGAGACCTTTCAAGACGACTTTGAACAATCGCTCAGTTTTGTCGTCGTATGTGAAGAATTTATGGCGCTTCTCAGTTAAATACGTAAGAAGACGTTTGCGATCGTCAAAAGATCCCGGCAAAACGCGGCAGTCACCCTTCCTAGCAATCTGAAATGAAACCTTGATCCCCTGAAGGTTACTCAAGATTTCATTCCGAAAGCCAGAAAACTCGGCAACAGATACCACAATTGGCGGAATCCGTTGTTTCTTCGCATGAATCGAATTACCTGGGCTAGAGATAGATTCGATTTTCTCAAATTCGTCGTTAATCAAATCGAACTGATTGCTCAGTTCGATAGGAGATGAAATAATGTCGACTTTAGAGTTAGTAGGAATATCTGAAGTCTCCAGCTTCCTTCTATTTTTTCCGCGCTTTGGCAGGACGGTCTTGAAACCTTGTTTCTTTGAAGGAAGTGGAGAATTCAGAGACTCCCCCTTCCTCTTGTTTTTATTAATGCTCATTGCTGAGCGTGGAGACGTGACCTTCTAAGAGGTTTTTTCCCAGAACGGTGGCCCTGCAGGATTACCACCGCTTGTCAGAATTTTACTTCCGCAAACGGGTCCAACGTAAAACGAAGGCACGGGTCCTTGCAAAGATCGTAACGGGATCAGTGGGTACAAATAGCGCTAAGAAGCACTGTTGAAATTAAAATAGCTTCGGGTAGTATTAAAAACTTCCTTCCGCAAAGAGAGAAAGAACCGCACAGCACGAAAGCACGATGCGGTCTGAGGTTTTAAGAATCTTCTTTTGGCATTTTTTAAGTGTTTCGGTCTGAAATTATTTTAGGTTTTCATCTAAAAGTTCATTTGTTTTAATTCGGAAGCTTTTTTTTATTTCTTATAAACTCCCTATGAAAATACTTCTACTTCTTGGATTTCTCTTGGAGTTTCTTTAGAAACTATTTAGGTAATTCCTTTACGAATATCTTCTGAAAGCCCACTGGGAAATCCTACCGAAACTATTTCAAGAATTCATCTAAAAATGTGTACAGTAGTTAAAACCATTTTGAAATTTTTCCAGGAATTTCTTCAACAATTTCTCCTAGTTTTATTTTTGAGAATTTCTCCACAAATCCATTAAGAAATATATCGGAAATTTTATCAAGAATTCCCCCGCCGATTTTATTCTATAATTTCTATAGGGATTTCAACCAGAGTTCCTTCCCAAATTTATTTAGGAACTTCTTAAAGAAATTCTTCACGAGTGGTTTTAAGAGATCTTTTAAGAACTCCTTTGAGTTTTTGAATGCTCGATCGATTTTTTGTGGGACTATTCAAAGGAGTTCTTAAAAGATCTCTTAAAACCACTAGTGAAGGATTTCTTTAAGAAGTTCCTAAATAAATTTGGGAAGGAACTCTGGTTGAAATCCCTATAGAAATTATAGAATAAAATCGGTGGGGGAATTCTCGATAAAATTTCCGATATAGTTCTCAATGGATTTGTGGAGAAATTCTCAAACGAAAATTGGGGCAGTTCCTGGAGGATTTTTTTTTGAGTATACCCAAGTAACTACCAAGCATTAATTATTGCATGTAATCAATCACAGATCAGCATATTAAATGCGAATTGTATTAGAGCAGTTTTAACGATGTAAAGATGCATTTATTCATCAACTGTCAAGCAACAATACACTAGTTCAGCATTTTGAATGCAGCGATGCATTACATAAGTTTTTATTTCAATATGTCAAAGTAATGAAGCATTATTTCGGTCGTAAAAGGGCCTTTTTCCACTTTAAGTCAACTTTAATGGCTGCATTATTTGCAAGCATGTATAGCTCCATCACAGACTGTGGCTCCATGGTTACTTGGGTATTTTAAGTAATTCCTGGGGGAATTTCAAAATAAATTTCCGAAGCAATTTGCCGAGAAATTTTTTGGGGAATCTAGAAAGGGATTTATATAAGTATTCTTGAAGAAACTGGAAGAAGAGAACGCAGGAGAAATAAAGAAGGAATTTCGAAGTCCCTGCTCAAAATTACCCTAATTAACCGTAGGACTTCCATTCCATAGGGAAAGTTCCGAAAGGAATTCCTGGAGAAACTTCCGAAGAAATTCTTGAAGGAATGTCCAGAAGAGTTTGGATGATGATGATCCAGAAGAGTTTTGTAGGAAATCTTTGGAATTCCGAAAAAAAAATCTGGAGATACTTCCCGGAGAAACTTCCCAACTAGTTTCTGGTGGAACCTTCAGAAGAATTTCTGGAAGAAATTCCGAAGGAATTCTTTCAAAAACTTCTTAACGAAATCATTGAGGAACTTCCGGAGAAGTTCTTGAAGAAACTTCAGGAGGAATTCCTGGAGGAACTTTCTGAGGAATCTCTGGAGGAACTTGGATGGAAATTGTTGGGAGTTCCGGGACGAATTCTTGGAGAAACATTCCTGGGGAATCTTCCGGAGGATATCCTGGAGGATCTTCCGATGGAATTCCTGCAGGAACTTACGGAGGAATTCCTGGAGGAACTTTTGGAGGAATTCCTGGAGGAACTTTCGGATGAATTCCTGGAGGAACTTTCGGAGGAATTGCTGGAGGAACTTCCGGAGGAATTTCTGGAGGAACTTCCGGAGGAGCTCTTAGAGGAACTTCCGGAGAAGCTCTTAGAGGAACTTCCGAAGATTTTTTTGGAGAAACTTCCTGAGGAATCTCTGTAGGAATTTGGTTGGAAATTGTTAGGAGTTCCGGGAAGAGTTCTTGGAAAAACCTTTCGAGAAATTCCTGGAAAAGCTTCCTAGAGGTACTTCTAAACTAATTCTTGGAATTTCCTGAAGAATTGCTGGATAAATTTGAATAGTTTTTTTTTTGAATTCCGGGAAGAACTCTTGAAGAAACTTTCCAAGGAATTTCAGGAAAAGCTCCCTTAAGAATTTATGAAGAAGCTTCCCGAAATATTCCTGGAGAAACTTCCGGAAGAAATACTGGAGGAACTTCCGGAGGAATTCCTGGAGAAACTTCCAGAGGAGTTCCTGGAGGAACTTTCGTAGGAATTCATGGCGTACCTTCCGGAGAAATTCCTGGCGGAACTTCCGGAGGAATTTCTGGTGAAACTTCCGGAGGAATTCCTGGCGGAACTTCCGGAGGAATTCCTGCAGGAACTTCCGGAGGAATTCCTGGCGAAACTTCCGGAGGAATTCCTGGAGGAACTTCTGGAGGAACTCCTGGATGAACTTCCGGAGGAACTCTTGGAGGAACTTCCGAAGGAATTCCTGGAGGAACCTCCGGATGAATTCCTGGAGGAACTTGACAACTTAAAACAGCTCGTTCTCAGTCAATTAACTAAAATGCAAGCGGTTCCAACTGTGACCAAGGAAAATAGTATTTCCAGAAGCAAATATTCAGTATTTTGAAATTTTTAACGTCATAACAGGTGTTTCAGTATAAGTAATTTATGGTCAATTTAAATGATTGACAACAATAGCCAAGTAGACATAAGTTGTCCTCCGGTTGACCAGCGATCAGGTTCCGGAAACTCGGAATATCTGGTATAAAAAACCGGTCTTCCGATTTTTCAGAATCTCTACACTTCAAACTTCTCAAAATCCCATGAGCAAATTAGAAAATGCCATAGTTTCTTGGTAGGACAAAACTGGCCATGGAACGGATTCCGGAAACCCGGAATCTCCGGTACAAGAGGCCAACATAAAACAACAACGCAAGTTATTCATCTGACACCTAAAACTTCTCATAATCTCATGAGTAATCTAGAAAACGTCTTAGTTTGTTGGTACACGCAAAATAAAGCGTTCCCGAATTCTTGAACCAGCAAAAATATACCGTGATTTAATTCATGGATTCGGGAACACCAGTCACGTTTTCCAGAACGTTTCAGAAAACGTGACTGTATTCCCGAATCCGTGACTATTGTTCCCGGAAAAATACACCGTGAATTCGTTAGTTCACGAATTCATGAACGCTTTTTTGCGTGTAGGGTAAAACTATCCGCAATGACCACGGAAAAGGTTCCGGTTTTTGTCTGAGACTGAAATCAAGGACCACTCCCCTCTTGATTTCTGATAGCATTCTAGAAAAGGATTTCAAAAGTAAAAAATGAGTATCACTAGTGTCCTATCTACGAATTACACCGTAACAATGCTAATACTATGTTAATGCTACTCAAGAAATTCTCAGAAATTCAAGGTGTCGGAAGACTGATTTATACTGATGATTTATGCTATGTAGGTCTTTTTAAATGAAAATACGGGGATTCTGGAACCTGTTCCGTGGTCATCGCATGTCTTTTTCCTGTAACGTAGAATAGATTACTTTAACGTAGTGTATTACGGAGTAAGATCTAGCAAACCATTTTGCAAGCTAGGGCAATAAGTTGTGGTTGTTAAGGATTACGCTATAGGCTGTGAACCATTCCACCGATTCGTTTAACTTTTAGTTAAAATTTGACAGTTCGATGGATATTTCTCTGTGGTTAAAAATAACCCTGCTCTGGAGCATGATTAGATTTGACAGTTCAATCAAATGTAATCGCCTACTTTCCGGTTATTGACCAGTCGAATTGGAAATAAATTACTTACTATATTTGAAAACTCAATAATTTCTAAAATTCACTGAGCCTTCCTGAACTAGCAGAAATAATTAGTGGGCCAAACACAATTGATACGTTTGCGTGCGTTTTGACAGTTTTCCCATGGAAAAACTGTCAAAACGCACGCAAACGTACCAATTGTGTTTGACCCATAGGTAATCCCAGAATCACCGCATCGTGCTTTCATGCTGTGCGGTTCTTTCTCTCTTTGCGGAAGGAAGTTTTTAATACTACCCGAAGCTATTTTAATTTCAACGGTGCTTCTTAGCGCTATTTGTACCCACTGATCCCGTTACGATCTTTGCAAGGACCCGTGCCTTCGTTTTACGTTGGACCCGTTTGCGGAAGTACAATTCCGGCAAGCGGTGGTAATCCTGCAGGGACACCGTTCTGGGAAAAAACCTCTTAGAAGGTCACGTCTCCACGCTCAGCAATGAGTATTAATAAAAACAAGAGGAAGGGGGAGTCTCTGAATTCTCCACTTCCTTCAAAGAAACAAGGTTTCAAGACCGTCCTGCCCAACCGCGGAAAAAATAGAAGGAAGCTGGAGACTTCAGATATTCCTTCTAACTCTAACGTTGACATTATTTCATCTCCTATCGAACTGAGCAATCAGTTCGATTTGATTAACGACGAATTTGAGAAAATCGAATCTATCTCTAGCCCAGGTGATTCGATTCATGCGAAGAAACAACGGATTCCGCCAATTGTGGTATCTGTTGCCGAGTTTTCTGGCTTTCGGAATGAAATCTTGAGTAACCTTCAGGGGATCAAGGTTTCATTTCAGATTGCTAGGAAGGGTGACTACCGCGTTTTGCCGGGATCCTTTGACGATCGCAAACGTCTTCTTCAGTATTTAACTGAAAAACGCCATAAATTCTTCACATACGACGACAAAACTGAGCGATTGCTCAAAGTCGTCTTGAAAGGTCTCCCCAGTGATGATAAATCTCTGGATGAGATTAAAATTGAAATTTCTCAATTACTTGGATTTTCACCAGTCCAAGTAATTAAGATGAAAACGAAATCCCACTCTGGTACTTCCCAGAGGGGCATTTCTCAAGAATTTTATTTAGTTCATTTTGACAAAAGTGAACTAAATAATATGAAAAGTTTGGAAAAGGCCTGTATTATGTCTCATGTCCGTGTTACATGGGAACATTTCCGCAGGCCTGGGGGAAATTTCCAAAACCCCACTCAGTGCCGTAAGTGCCAAAAGTGGGGTCACGGTACCAAACATTGTCACATGGATGCTAAATGCATGATTTGTGGTGGAACCTCTCACGCCAAGGACGCATGTCCTGTGAGAGAAGATTCCAATAAATTTAAGTGTGCAAATTGTGGGGGCAATCATAAATCCAATTTCTGGGAATGCCCTTCACGCAAAAAAGTTTTGAACTCTCGTGCAAAATTGATGACGGGAAATTCCAATCGGATCCCAGATTCGCCGGGTAGAATTTTTTCAAACGCTCAAATTTCGAAACCGGTTACCGGTCGAGCAATTCATACCCACCACAATTCACAAACAAATTTTGTCGCTCGTCAACGGGTAGCAAGCACTTCAGTAAATTCCAATTTTTCCAATGTACCTACGTATGCAAACATCGCTGCTGGTAGACAAAATTTCTGTTCTCAAAATGAGGTTTATACCCATGTCCCAACGGAAAATAATGGTCATGTTGCCGATTCAGGTAGCATGACTGCTTCCGATTTTGATTTTTTAACTGAACAATTGCATCACATGATTGATGCAATGTTCAAAGCTGTTCAGGTTGGTATAAAGTACACACAAAAAATTGTTATCGGACTCCGTTTTAATGGATCCAAATAATTGTGTGAAAGTTCTAAATTGGAATGCCCGCTCTCTAAAGGGTAAGGAAGATGAATTATTCAACTTCCTTTCAGTTCATAATGTGCATATTGCCATTATAACTGAAACGTATTTAAAACCAGGACTCTCCATTAAAAGAGATCCAAACTATTTTATCTACAGAAATGATCGTCTTGACAGCGCCTGTGGTGGGGTCGCCATCGTCATTAATAGACGTATCAAATATAAATTATTTTCTTCGTTCGAAACCAAAGTTTTTGAAAACTTGGGAGTTTCTGTTGAAACAAATTTTGGACAATTTTCCTTCATTGCAGCCTACTTGCCTTTTCAATGCAATGGGCAGCAAAAGAATTTGTTGAAAGCTGATCTTCAAATTCTGACTCGCAACAAATCAAAATTCTTTGTAATTGGTGACTTCAATGCCAAACACCGTTCATGGAATAATGCTCAAAGCAATTCGAACGGCAAAACTTTGGGGAGTCGAGTCAAGTCGAGTCAAGTACAAGACACTGAAGACGACCACACAGTTGTGGTCGAAATACGTATCTGCAAAGATAACGAAAATTAGCTGGTGGAATTAAATGGACAGTACTTAATTCGTCTTAGACGGCAATACTTTATTTGAAGATTGTTCTGCGGGATATTATACTATTCAATATCCCAATGGCCCTACTTGTTTTTCTTCCAGTCGAAATCCTTCTACAATTGATTTAGTTTTAACGGATTCAAGTCAGCTGTGTGGCCAATTGGTAACTCATGCTGACTTTGACTCTGATCACCTTCCTGTGACGTTTGAAATCTCACAAGAAGCCATTTATAATCCAATCAGCTCTACTTTTAATTATCATAGAGCTGATTGGGATTTATATAAAACGTATATCGATAGGAATTTTGATGTTGATATTCCTCTCGATACCAAAAGTGATATTGATAATGCTCTCGTATCTTTGACAAATTTAATTGTCGAAGCCAGAGGCATTGCAATTCCGAAATGTGAAGTTAAATTCAACTCCATTATTATTGATGACGATCTTCAGCTACTGATCCGTCTTAAAAATGTAAGGCGAAGGCAATACCAAAGAACTCGCGATCCCGTTTTGAAAGTTATTTGGCGAGATTTGCAAAATGAAATTAAAAAACGTTTCGCTATTCTGAGAAATACCAACTTTGTGAATAATGTCTTGAAGTTGGATCCCAGTTCGAAACCCTTTTGGAAATTAACGAAAATTCTTACCTCCAATACATTTTTCAAATCAATATCTTCCACATAACGTACAAATTCACATATGAGTTTCCATAACATTGTAAATTAACGTCCAAGTCGGGTGGTTTAATCCCCGGAAATAGGCAATTAACTTTGATTGAACTGAAAATTCTTAAAAAACCTCAAAAGCCAATTCCAGCGCTTAAAGAGGGAAATAAAATTTTATTAACAAATGGCGAAAAGGCTCAAAAACTAGCTCAGCAGTTCGAGAGTGCCCATAATTTTAGTCTAGGTCTCACTAGTCCAATTGAGGATCAGGTTACACGGAGCTTCGAAGACATTCTCAATCAAAAGAATGTATTCGACCCTTCGTTGGGAACTAATTTGGATGAAGTGAAATCTATTACTAGAAAATTTAAAAATATGAAAGCCCCGGGTGATGATGGTATTTTCTACATACTTATCAAAAAACTTCCTGAGAGCTCTTTATCCTTTTTGGTTAATTTATTTAACAAATGTTTTCAATTGGCATACTTTCCAGATAAATGGAAAAACGCCAAAGTTGTTCCAATTTTGAAGCCGGACAAAATCCAGCTAAGGCTTCTAGTTATCGCCCAATTAGTTGCTTTCTTCTATAAGCAAACTATTTGAAAAGATTATGTTAAATAGAATGATGGTTCATATTAATGACAATTCTATTTTTGCTGATGAGCAATTTGGTTTTCGCCATGGGCATTCAACCACTCATCAGTTATTAAGAGTTACGAACTTAATTCGGCTCAACAAATCTGAAGGATATTCGACTGGAGTTGCTCTTCTTGATATAGAGAAAGCATTTGACAGTGTTTGGCATGAAGGTTTAATTGTAAAATTGATGAATTTTAATTTTCCTCTGTACATTATTAAACTGATCCAAAATTATTTATCAGATCGCTCACTGCAGGTAAACTATCAGAATTCTAAATCTGATAGATTACCTGTTAGAGCTGGTGTTCCCCAAGGCAGCATACTGTTACGGTTGGTTTTATGTTGTTCGAATAGTTGTAAATATTCGATCGAGTATTTATCATTTGTGCTATTTATTTGTTGATTCTGTGTCTGGACTGAACAGGAAAGCCTGAAAGTAGGCAATAAAATATTTAGTTGTGATTTGTCCCAAGTTTGATCCAGACACAGACATCGAATCGTTGATGCTAAATGGCATTAATTGATTCGAGGTGCCCAAATAGGATAAGAATCCTACACAAAGGCTCAGCTATGAATACAGCAAACTAATTGCTGTAGACAAAAAGCGCGATGCGCAATAAAAATATATCTGCGGGATTTGGCTGATGGACCAAAATCTCATATGAAACCTCGTCATTTCCCGTAGTGGGCACCACCTAGCCGTCTCTCTCAGGGCACTAGGAGAGAACGTGCATTATTTTAATTTGTTAATTGTTACATGTTGATAGTTAATCTTTATGTTGTTTAAAAATAATTGTAACGTGGGGCCTATTATACTGGCGCCCAACGTGGGGCTTGTTACACTAGCGCCCAGCTAAATAACCCACGATAGGAATGACGATTTGATATTACGGCAAGAATCAGTTTGATTGTTTAGTATGTGATTCATTTGATTTTTTCGCAAGAATCATTTGTAATCCAAATGAAATTGCAGGATCAACAGAGTAAGTTAAGTGTAGTAAAGAATCTGATTATAGGACAATTTGCCAAGACTCGTTGGCGTTCAGACAACTTTTGGTAGGATTCGCTACCGTTATTAAGATTTAGAATAGATTTAGTTTTTGAGATTTGTGGCTTAGGTTAAGTTTCCAGTCTGTTAGTCCTCTAGTCAGATTTTTCGTCACTAGCTGATTTAAGAATTTTTCATGAATCGGCTCTCCGATTCATGAAAAATTCTGTGCTGTTGGATAAGGTTGTGTTACGGTTGGTTTTATGTTGTTCGAATAGTTGTAAATATTCGATCGAGTATGTATCATTTGTGCTATTTGGTGTATGTTTTATTTGTTGATTCTGTGTCTGGACTGAACAGGAAAGCCTGAAAGTAGGCAATAAAATATTTAGTTGTGATTTGTCCCAAGTTTGTTCCAGACACAGACATCGAATCGTTGATGCTAAATGGCATTAATTGATTCGAGGTGCCCAAATAGGATAAGAATCCTGCACAAAGGCTCAGCTATGAATACAGCAAACTTATTGCTGTAGACAAAAAGCGCAATACGCAATAAAAATATATTTGCGGGATTTGGCTGATGGACCAAAATCTCATATGAAACCTCGTCATTTCCCGTAGTGGGCACCACCAAGCCGTCTCTCTCAGGGCACCAGGATAGAACGTGCATTATTTTAATTTGTTAATTGTTACATGTTGATTGTAACGTGGGGCTTGTTACACTTCTCTACGAATCTACGCATGGCTCCTATTCTGTCTTCAATCGGGAGCATCGACGACTTGACAATACCACGGATATTGTCGCTCTTGATGAAACAGACCTCAAATGGTATATACACACCAATTTGGTCGGATTGGAGGTCGGCGGCGGCAAAACGTCGATAAGTGCGATTACTACGCACAACACGTTGGATGGCAGACTCCAACACCGCGTACTTACCATCACGAAAACGATAATATATGTTCTCGTGACGGCGAGTCTCACCGGTGGCGAAGAAAGCCACGTTGTCATAGACGTAAACGTCGGTGACAAACGTGCTGGCGATGTTAAGCGCCCTTTCTCGTTGCATGGCAACCAACTCCATCACGACCTCACGGGCAATGTTACCCCTGAAGACGTCCAGCAGTCGCGACAGAAAGTCCTTTACGTAATTCATTACGATTCACAAATTTAAAACAACAAAATTCAAAGTATTCAATATGACGCTTAGGCAAAATTTTAAATCATAACTTTTGGTAGGATTCGCTACCGTTATTAAGATTTAGAATAGATTTAGTTTTTGAGATTTGTGGCTTAGGTTAAGTTTCCAGTCTGTTAGTCCTCTAGTCAGATTTTTCGTCACTAGCTGATTTAAGAATTTTTCATGAATCGGCTCTCCGATTCATGAAAAATTCTGTGCTGTTGGATAAGGTTGTGTTACGGTTGGTTTTATGTTGTTCGAATAGTTGTAAATATTCGATCGAGTATGTATCATTTGTGCTATTTGGTGTATGTTTTATTTGTTGATTCTGTGTCTGGACTGAACAGGAAAGCCTGAAAGTAGGCAATAAAATATTTAGTTGTGATTTGTCCCAAGTTTGTTCCAGACACAGACATCGAATCGTTGATGCTAAATGGCATTAATTGATTCGAGATGCCCAAATAGGATAAGAATCCTGCACAAAGGCTCAGCTATGAATACAGCAAACTTATTGCTGTAGACAAAAAATTTGAGATTGTATACAAGATACGACCGCTCGACGTAAGCTACGTAAAACCAAATATAGTACAATGAACCAGTTATTCCGCTCTATATAGAAGAGAAGAAACCATCCCACAACACTACTACCCAGCTCTAGCAGCATTTCCAATCTATGAGTAGGGACTCCACTGTCTAGCGGCTGGCCCACCCCATTCATACAGCCCAGTTCAATAATAGATAATACCCTAAAAGTAGGCATTTATCAAGGATTGGAACGCGCTGTATAGGGGTTGCATGATGCATGAAAGAACTAAAATTTTCAATAGTTTAGCGTTGATAATCAATAGTTTCAATACCACTGACAAATTGGTGGTGAGTTTGCAAATCGATTGATATATAAATCTTTGAAATCCATCGAAAGATAAAGGACCTATTAATGTTACAAATCTTACATGATTTCGTGACGATCCCCAATTTTGAAAATTTAATTTTACACCCTGTATCCGAGTCTTCCCCTTAGACGTAGTTTACGTCAAAAGCGCAATACGCAATAAAAATATATTTGCGGGATTTGGCTGATGGACCAAAATCTCATATGAAACCTCGTCATTTCCCGTAGTGGGCACCACCAAGCCGTCTCTCTCAGGGCACCAGGATAGAACGTGCATTATTTTAATTTGTTAATTGTTACATGTTGATTGTAACGTGGGGCTTGTTACACTTCTCTACGAATCTACGCATGGCTCCTATTCTGTCTTCAATCGGGAGCATTGACGACTTGACAATACCACGGATATTGTCGCTCTTGATGAAACAGACCTCAAATGGTATATACACACCAATTTGGTCGGATTGGAGGTCGGCGGCGGCAAAACGTCGATAAGTGCGATTACTACGCACAACACGTTGGATGGCAGACTCCAACACCGCGTACTTACCATCACGAAAACGATAATATATGTTCTCGTGACGGCGAGTCTCACCGGTGGCGAAGAAAGCCACGTTGTCATAGACGTAAACGTCGGTGACAAACGTGCTGGCGATGTTAAGCGCCCTTTCTCGTTGCATGGCAACCAACTCCATCACGACCTCACGGGCAATGTTACCCCTGAAGACGTCCAGCAGTCGCGACAGAAAGTCCTTTACGTAATTCATTACGATTCACAAATTTAAAACAACAAAATTCAAAGTATTCAATATGACGCTTAGGCAAAATTTTAAATCATAAAATAAGTAACGCAATTATAGAAATTGTTAAATAATAATATTATCAGGAGCATTTTATTATTATTATTATTATTATTAATATTAATGTTATTTAATATAGAGACAATCCTCTTAGTAAGTATATCATGAGGCTAGCACGATGATACTTTTATGCCCAGGGAAGCCGAAACAATTTCCAATCCGAAAATTGTCTAGACCGGCACCGGGAATCGAACCCAGCCACCCAGCTCCTTGTACCCTTAGTATAAATTAGGTTAAGTTTAGTTTAAGTAGAAAACATTGTAATTCCTACATGGTTTAATTCAACCAGAGGAAATATCCTAACTGCCAGAGGCAATTGAAATGTATTAACAATAACTAAAAGCGTAACATAGCAAATAAGGATGATAGTGTTAAGAGAAAACACAGAACACCTAGTCTAAGAGATGAATGCATGTATTAGATAATTAGCAAATAAAAATAGTAAAAAAAAAGGTAATCCCAGAAAATGTTCAACAATTTTATGAAGGAACAGAATCTATAAGAAACTTCAGAAGACTTCTTGGAAAGTCTCAATACATCATTGAGCACGTTTTGGAATGGAAAGAATTCCGCATAGACGCTGAGATGCCTTTCGGAATAGATTTCTCCTTTACAATCCCAGAACCTTCCACGATTGTCAGTTCAACCTCTGATAAGCTTTCAAACCTCTGATTCTCTTTGAATCGTTATAAAGATGTTTTTTAGATCTAGAAATTGAAACGGTATTGATAGCATTAGATCTTTTAGTTATCCATATGGTATGTTCTTACCATAATCATGGGTAGGACAATGCTTCGACTGTCGTACACAAGTATTTTCATGCGTAGGACATGTCCCACTTGTCCCACCAACTCCCGGCGCCGCTGCAAGAGCACAATGCGGTCTGAGCATTTTCTCACTTATTGATAGCTTTTCTATGCCCGCTATGTGTGTGTGGGAAGTACGATGGATACATTATGCCCACGTGAAAGCATCCTTGGATGGACCGAGAATCGAACTCACTATCTTTGGATTAGCAATCTTACGCCTTTACTCCCAAGAACTGGAGACAATCATAATGTAGATGGACATTTTTCATTGACAAGAGCTTCGAAATTATTGTATTCGATACAAACTACTTTAATACTAAATAGCTTATTGTTGTATGTACGTAAATGTGACGTGAATCAAATTCATAGAAAATCATCACATTATTTTTTCTCCGCAGAGCTGGTGAAGCCGGAAAGGGAGGCATAGAAGTTCCGCTGTGATATTTATTGATTTGTCGAGAAAATGATATCCCTGGTGTTAGTCGTCCTCAATCCAGTGGTGGAGATGCAGAAGATTCATCGGTCTCTTGTGCCAAGTCGAATTAACTGGAGTAGCAACTATATGTGCAGATCTAACTAATCTAAGTATACTGTCATCGGGGGTGACAATGGGTCAAATGGGGGTGAGAATGGGTCATTGTTTCAACTACTTAGAATGCTTGTATAATGGATTGAATGGAGGACTAAAATATAAGAGACCTTTTTGAACGATTTTGCTCCAGTACCTCCAGACTGTCGGAGAGAGCCATGTCAGGTCAACACAAGTTCGTATATGATGCTGTATAATATGCTTAAGTGAAGGCGATATAGGTACTTCCCCATACAACATGTATGTATATCGCCTCCACTTTAGCATCTTATGTTGCATCATATACGATTTTGTGTTGAAGGGGGACCCATTCTAACCCCCAGACCCATTGTCACCCCGACGGCGGTAGCCAAAACGTGATTCTATAGCCTTTACCTGCATATAGTGAACGAGAATGGCAAACATCGTTTGAACTTAATTTGAAAATCCAGAGCAGATATATTTATTTCGGACTTTTTATTAATTATTATTATTATTTATTTCACAATTCTTATCCATACAGTTACATAGTTTTCATATCGCCTGCATGATAAACAAAAAATCAAGTGAAGGAAAACAACTTGCAAAAACACCTGGGGCTCCATCAAGTTCATTGCCACCGCTATCATCGTCATTAAAGTCACCATCATCATCATCATTTTCCTCGCAACCACCAAACGCTTTGCCATGAGAAGTAAATAAATAAAGCTACACACCCATGCAAAATCTTCGCAGTTCGGCGTTTGTGCTTTGCTGATAATTCGCAGAAATGTTTGGTTTGGTGTTTGAAGCGCGGATGTGTAGGATCGGGAATCTTCCCCCTACTACCCTGTCGGCCACCTTGCCGGCCTACACCTACACTGTTCTTCACAATAGCGTCCCCGTAAGAGGCTTATTCCTCAGCAAAGCATATGGTGGGCAGCAGCATCAGCAGCAGCTATCTTTTACTTAGTAAACAACAATTTCATCTACAGGTGAACTTTGAAGAATGAGGAGTGTTCGGACAACGTATGGTTCTGTGAAGAAGAAAATGTGGGAAGAGGGGGTTAAGAGGATTCTTTTCTCAGTCCCAGCTGGTAGGAAGGGGAGACGATTTGTACCACCAATTGCATAATTTGTCGATTTGTAATTGCCGTTATGATTCAGGTCACAATATGACATACAAAAATATTAAAATATGTTTATTACACTACATTTCAACACGGTTGAGCAATTGAAATAGCGTATTTTTTTTATTCAGATTTGAATTAATCGTGGAATTATCGTTTCTTAATTTATCGTCAAAATGTACATATAGCATTGAATGTAATTATATCAACTTGTATAAGCATTAAAGATCCCGGTAACCCCGCATGAGCATTTTATTCTGGTTTCTCTAATGTGGGCTAATGACTGGAATAAGTATTGCGCAGCAGAATCTCGAATGCCAAAAGATAGAATCACCCAAACATACTCTCATGTTTGAGAATAGAGCTATAAATAAGCTTATAATTTAGTACCATGTGTAACAGAAATTGTGTATTGTAAATTAGATATGAATATAAAAAAAATATTTCATATATTCATTCATTCATTCATTTATTTAGTCTACATCTATACAGATAACACTGAATCAACAATTTGACCACAATACACGGTTTGAGGCCGCATCTCTCCATCCTCGAATACGCCCCACGCTCGCCAAATCGTTCTGCACCTGGTCTGCCCATCTCGCTCGCTGCGCTCCACGTCGTCTCGTACCTGCCGGATCGGAAGCGAACACCATCTTTGCAGGGTTGCTGTTCGGCATTCTTGCAACATGCCCTGCCCATCGTACCCTTCCGGCTTTAGCTACCTTCTGGATACTGGGTTCGCCGTAGAGCTGGGCGAGCTCGTGGTTCATTCTTCGCCGCCACACACCGTCTTCTTGCACACCGCCAAAGATGGTCCTATGCTCCCGTCTCTCAAATACTCCGAGTGCTTGCAAGTCCTCCTCGAGCATTGTCCATGTTTCATGTCCGTAGAGGACTACCGGTCTTATTAACGTCTTGTACATGACACATTTGGTGCGGTGGCGAATCTTTTTCGACCGCAGTTTCTTCTGGAGCCCGTAGTAGGCCCGACTTCCACAGATGATGCGCCTTCGTATTTCACGACTAACGTTGTTGTCAGCCGTTAGCAAGGATCCGAGGTAGACGTCATATATAGATATGACAAAAAAAAACAATTTTTTTAATGTAAGCTTCAATTGCAAATCCATGCGACCAGCATTTTTCTGAAATAATCATGACGAGCTCCTTAAAAAAATGTAGAGATTGACAGTGTCCGGTTAGTAACCCTGTGCTCACACTAATCTCATGTTAGCCAAGCTACAATGATTTTTTCTAACTAGGGTGTCACAGTTGTAATTTATTACCTCACAATTGAGTGTATAATTTTGTTGAGCGATAAGAGCACATTTTTTGTGCGATAGGTACGCGATTGGTATTTTGTCGCATTTTAATAAGTCTAGTTCGAGTAATAAAGCCGAAACAAATATTTTTGAAAAAATGTTCCCCCCTCGGATTTTTTTGCCCAAAAATAATAATTTTTAACCATAGTTTCCGTTCAATAAAGAATACTGATTTACGCGGACCCGTTACGTTGGGTAGACACCTTTACGTGGTGTGTTACGGGGTAAGATACCACGGTTACATTGTCAGCTACAGGCAATTCCTGACGCAACGAATACTTTCCTCATTATCCAACTCCGTGGTATTTATGAGGGTGTCGCTAAGTCTCCCTAGCTACGGTGAAGATATGGGCGTGGCCAGGAGTAGTAATGCTCATGCTTTTGTTATTTTTGTTTAAGACTGTGATCAAGGACCACTCCCCTTCTTGATTTCTGATAGCATTCTAGATAAGGATCTCAGAAGTAAAACATGAGTATCACTAGTGTCCAATCTACGAATAACACCGTAACAATGCTAATGCTAAAAATAAAGAATACTGACTTACGCAATACTGCAGTTCCTCTCATTAATATTCCTGGCTGTATGCTGATTTCTAAAATAATACCATTGTCCCAAATATACTGGGGTCGCTTTTATGCGGGTCGCTGTAAACGTGACTTTTTGATGGATTTTTTTAAAATTACGCCTTGTTTCTTCCCGCGGAATTTGAAATTCACAGCAGTTCTATAAAACATCCATCGATATTAATTTAGAAAATTTTGTATTTGGCTAAATCATAGGTCTGGCGTAAGACTATGTCCATTTAGAATCCGGAATAATAAAACATCTGTATAGGTAACGGATTGACACACAAACAAGGTTAATACATCAAAACAAAGGTAATTTCTGAAAAATATATTAAGCTCGTTTAGTGGAATGTATTAAACCGTCTAAGACGAATTAAGTACTGTCCATTTAATTCCACCAGTTAATTTTCGTTATCTTTGCAGATACGTATTTCGACCACAACTGTGTGGTCGAAATACGTATCTGCAAAGATAACGAAAATTAACTGGTGGAATTAAATGGATAGTACTTAATTCGTCTTAGAAAGGTAATTTACTTTACTTCAATGAAAAAATATAAATGCAAATCATTTCTAGTTTTCTACTGCCAATTCACACTTTCTTTTCTATTCCTCTCATCAAACGCTGCACACCTCCGGAAACAACTTCCTTGGCACATTTGTTCCACATTTTGATCATCTGAGTCGCGTCCCGAGCTGTTTATCCACTTTAATTAAGCTTCCGCTTCATTATTGCCCAAAATATCTCGATAGGCTGGAACTGCGGAACATGTTGATAAACAAATTTGCTGTAGGAATGAAGAAAATCTATCCAGCCGTTTCTTAGTCATGCACAATAAAGACCAATACATTTTTATATATAACAACAAGAAGAAGAAAAAGATGTTCATACGGCACTTACGTCAAGCTATGTCACATATATGTTGCAATGCAACCATTAGTGCATGAGTTATACTTTCCACTACCTAAATAAAATTCTGCCCCATTTTGCCTCTAATTGTATGCAGTTAATGTCAAAATGCTCATTTTTGAACCGAAAACTTTTGAACTTTTGATTTTTGAACTTTTACCCGAAAAACATTGTGTTTATTTAAATACCAAAAAACTATGGAGGTAAAAATATATAAGGTTTCGCGTGGTGTAAACAAAGGAATTTTCCTTAAAGAAAGTCCACTAATTACGTAACGCAAAATTTGACCATTTCATCACCCCTCCCCCTATTTAACAATTTTTGTATGAATCCTCTAAAAGATTACATGGATCGTCATACATCTGGCAACATACCCTCCCCCCTCAGCTAGGCGTTGCGTAATTTATGGATGTTGCTTTTGATAAAATGAAATAATTATTTAGATGAAATTGTACGCTTTGCACTTTGTACGCTAAGTCGCTTCTAACACCAAATGGTTTCAGCTTATCCTTCGAAGGAGAACCTAATTAATAATTTCCGATTTCTATCCTTTTTTTCATTGTTGAGGAGCTTTATGCTTCGGAAGTAGTCTTATTTTGGCTGAAGATACGGGTTTGACATCAGAACTTGAAGCTTCATATGCGTACTCTTGCCCCACATGCTCCTGCGTACTTTTACCCCACAGCCCCAAAATTAATTCAGTTTATGGTTTTGACCTTTTGGAAAACCAACCCAATTGATGTTCTGCACCATAAAGTACTCTATACAATAGATTATCGAAATGGTATAATGTTCACCTGATTGAACGTATATATGGTAATGGAATACTAGTTGCGGAAACACAATTATTTTTAGCAAAATGACCAAAAAATTATCTTACTTCATATCTTTCTTGTGTTTATTCAAATTGTTTACAATTACACATGACAATAGTTGATCAGAATACCTGCCAAACTGATGCAGTGCTGCTAGTTTATCTTTTTTTAATACTTCAAAAAATCGAAAACGTACTCTTACCCTACGCACTCTTGCCCCACTCTACTCTAATTCCAGAGAACTAAACTTTAACAAGGTTAAAAATCAAACGGAACGAATCGCAATGTTTACAAAAATCAAAAATACGAGCGAAAAAAAATCGTGTAAAACGTGTAAAAACAAAATCCTGTGTATTATGCAAAGTGAATGCACCTCGGATGTTAAGCCGTTAGATCATAGTTTTCGACCTCTAGTTTAAGGATCTTTGTCGATTAAAATATTTCATCGGTGAAATTTTGACTTGACTATTTAATGTAACATTTTTAACCTAAAAACTTCTCTTGGTTTTTTAAATTGTTTTAAAACAAGTTATATAAAATCCAACCACTATTTTTTTCCAGATGCTTTAAGAAATATTTTCAAATAAAAACATTTTTTATATGATGAAAGTAGTAGAAGTTAAAATTACCACCAGTTTTCAATGTTCTTCTTCTTCTTCTTATTGGTATTACATCCCCACACTGGGACAGAGCCGCCTCGCAGCTTAGTGTTCATTAAGCACTTCCACAGTTATTAACTGCGAGGTTTCTAAGCCAAGTTACCATTTTTGCATTCGTATATCATGAGGCTATCACGATGATATTTTCGTGCCCAGGAAAGTCGAGACAATTTCCAATCCGAAAATTTCCTAGACCGGCACCGGGAATCGAACCCAGCCACCCTCAGCATGGTTTTGCTTTGTAGCCGTGCGTCTTACCGCACGGCTAAGGAGGGCCCCGAAGTGCATAATGAACACTAAGCTGCGAGGCGGCTCTGTCCTAGTGTGGGGATGTAATGCCAATAAGAAGAAGAAGGAAGTGCTAAATGAACACTAAACTCCGAGGCGGCAGAGTGGTTGATGTAATGCCATTAAGAAGAAGTATTATTAAATTTAAGAACATAATATCACTTTTTAACATTTCAAATCAACAAAAAATTAAAACTACGAACTAGTTCAAAGTAGTATTTATGTTCTTTATTTCAAACATGATTTGAACCTCAATGGACGTCTGCATTATGTGACCACTGTTATATGCTAAAAGCGTGGATAACAGTTTACTTGCATACTGTTCATGTTTATCTGGCATTTTGTAGTTTTGCTAGATAGTATAGAAATTTCTGTGGATGGCTTCCGTTGTTTGCTCCGTATACTTTGTAAGGCCTCTCTTTGATGTGCTTCAACGAAATTTCAAAATGAGATTTTTTTTCGGTGATTGGTAGCCCGGCTGATATCCAAACTGTCACAAAAAGCTCGTATGGCGTCTGAATAGAAGTCCAACAATGTTACACTAAAACAGCTATCAACTACCTGTGGTAGACTATCCATTACCTTATAATAACCATTGCATTATTTTACTTTCAAAACACCCCGTTTAACTAAAAGACTTCGGCAGTAACGTATAGTGAAACCAAGTTGAGCGTGATGGGTTGCGTTGACCTCTGAAGTCCAGACTTCAGATTTGTCTTGATGGTTTTTGTTTTGCTACAGGGCCGAAAATTTGGTAGACCAATCCCACCAGTAATGTAGCGCTGGAGCCTATAAAATTGTGTCAGAAGATGATTTGAACACAATTGAAATATAATCGAGGATGTCTATATTTTGCATATATGCTCTAGAAGAAAAAAAAGTTTATGTGATCTGAAGTTTAAAATTTACACGTTTGGTGACCTTTAATGAAGTGTGTTTCTTAATTGAGTGCGCGAAATCGTTTGAGGAGTTTGTATACTGGGACGTCCTTGGTGCAATATGTGTGGCTGAGTGATAATATCAGAAATACATGAACATACATACATTGCTCAGAATAGATCTGGAAGAGTGAAGTGAATTGTTTGTGGACACAACAAATGATCATCGTTTCCTCAGTTCATTGAACCGGAATTGGATCAATTTGGTGAGATGTATATGTCAATATGTTTTTATATGATTCCAAAACTAAATACGCGCTGGATTAAAAAAATCCGGAAGTTTGTTTATGAATCTATTATCCAATTGATAATGGTAGCATAAACAGGCGGGGCTTATTGTAAGTTAAAGTGGCCTCGGACTGGACGTGAGTTACCAGGCAGTCTGAAATGGGTCACTGGAGCTGCGATAGAGCTAACACCTTCTAACTCTCGGGCTAAAGCTGACTTTATTACAGTCAGCTTTCTTCCATAATACCACTGCCAGACAGTGGGAGTTAGATTGAAGATACACACACACACACACACACACACACACACACACACACACACACACACACACACACACACACACACACACACACACACACACACACACACACACACACACAGGGGCAGCAGGGACTTTGTCCAAGGGCTTGACGACCTCCCCATGGCCACTGCGAGTTAGGGGCCTGTCTAGGATGTGGTGGGGTTTGACAGTGGGCTCTGTTGATCCTCTATAAAAAGCTGCATGTGTCTGCAAGCAGGCCCTATCACAGCGACCGTGCGCCGCTCAAAGCACACAAGCCCAAGAGGAGTGCCAACTGGCACATCAGGATTCATACCAGTAAGATCCTGATTATGGTATACTGGTCACAGCAAACGACATTGGACGATTCTCGGTTTATGGATAGGACTAGGCGTATATGGGCTGACAGTCGAGCTATTCTGTTTCCTGAGTAAAAAGAGTGACATCTTCTTGAAATGGCAAGCAGGCTAATGGTTCGTCTGCCTCCGTCCCGATAAACAACCTGGCAGGCCTCCGGTAACGCTCAAAACCTGTCACCTATACCGGTGGGTAGTAGGTTCAGATGCACCATTCCTGATTTACACCGATCCGGCTCTGAACACGGTGTTATAAGGCACCGGAGTCAACCCTTGCATGGACCTCACTGTTTACAAAGGCACCCATGGGATCATAAGAGGCGACTATCTACAACAGGTAGAGATAACGGCCCGGAGGGGGACCCTTTAACATGGAAACAAATTCTACAAACAACGAAGGAGCAGGCGGGGCGAATGTTTTCGCAAAGAGTGGGAAGCTGCAGCGATCTCCAGTGATGTCGCAGGCAGCAGTAGCGAGTACCAGTAGTACGGCCAAGACTGCTGAGTACCAGGCAGGCCAACAGGAGCTAGGATCCGGGAATAGGGTGTCCACCCAAAAATCGGAAAGTAGTTCTACTCAGGAGGAGCTACAATTCGGGAGGTCCAACCTGATGGAGGTGCGGAAGCGAGTCAACGAGCTTTATGACTTCGTGAAGGACAAGCACAATGTTCACACGAAGATCAAGCTTCTAGTGACAAGCATTAAGTCCGCCGTAAAAGCAGCCGAACACGAACAGATCGCGCTGAAAAAGAAAGCCGAAACAGCTGAAAAGGTGCTGAAAGATGCGGCGGAGCATACAGCAGTTGAGACACAGCAGGCACCCAAAAGTCCCCGAACCACTCGCACGGAAAAACGAGGAAGGGATTCGCCTGGAGAGCAGGAAGGCACGAAAAAGCAACGGAACGTGCAAGACTTTGCCAGCGTTATGAAGGAACGTGTCAAGGATGGTGAGTGGCAGACCGTGGAAAACCAGCGGGAGAAGAGGAAGAAGCAGAAGGAGAATGTGGAAAGAGGAAGGAACAGAAGAAACAAGAAAAACGTCGTTCTCCTCGGGAGAGAGTTAAAGGTGATGCCCTGATCGTAGAAGCGAGCGATAAAACGTCGTACGCAGCGATCCTGAAGAAAGTGAGAGAGGACCCGGAGCTAAAAGACTTGGGTGAGAAAGTGGTGAGAACTAGGCGTACCCAGAAGGGGAGTTGCTGTTCGAGCTGAAGAAGGATCCCACGATCAAGAGCTCGGCCTTCCGGGAGCTCATTGCCAATTCATTGGGCAGTGACGGTAACGTAAGAGCTCTAACGCAGGAAGCAGTGGTCGAGTGCAGAGACCTGGACGAGATCACGACGGAAGACGAACTGAGGGATGCACTGGTCTCACAATGCAAGCTGGGGAAGTGCAAATGACGGTTCGACTGAGGAGAGCGTACGGTGGCACACAAGTAGCAGCGATACGACTACCAGCAGAGGCTGCCAACCAAATGGTGGAGGCGGGCAAGGTAAAAGTAGGATGGTCGGTGTGCCCGTTGAGATTCGCCCCACGAGTCACCAAGCAGATGGAGCGATGCTTCAAATGCATGGCGTTTGGCCACCAGGCGCGAAACTGCAAAGGCCCGGATAGATCCGGTCTATGTAGGAAATGTGGTGAAGAAGGACACGTTGCTAGGGACTGCACGAAGCAACCAAGATGCCTGCTCTGCAAACCGGAGGACGGAAACGACCATACGACGGGTGGCTTCCAATGCCCTGCATACAAGAAGGCGATGGCGGGCCGGGATTAATGGAGATCATCCAGTTGAATCTCAATCATTGCGACACCGCACAGCAACTGTTGTGGCAGTCGGCAACAGAAGCAATGTGTGACGTGGCAATTATTGCTGAACCGTATCGGATCCCTCCTGACAACGGCAACTGGGTGGCGGATTCATCGGGGATTGCAGCTATCCAAGTGATGGGCAAATTCCCTATTCAAGAGGTGGTAGACAGCTCAAGCGAAGGTTTCGTTATCTCCAAAATCAACGGGATCTTCGTGTGTAGCTGCTACGCACCCCAAGATGGACTTTGGAGCAGTATAACCGGATGCTGAACTCACTCACGGAGAAGCTGATCGGCCGAAAACCGGTAATCATAGGAGGCGACTTCAACGCTTGGGCAGTGGAGTGGGGAAGCAGGCTGACTAACCCCAGAGGTTACAGTTTGCTGGAGTCGTTGGCAAAGCTGGACGTCAGGCTGTGCAACGAAGGTACCGTTAGTACATTTCGCAGAGATGGCAGGGAGTCCATCATCGACGTCACGTTCTGCAGTCCGTCGCTGGTGAGGAACATGAACTGGAGAGTTAGTGAGGACTATACACATAGTGATCATCAGGCGATCCGGTATTGTGTTGGAACACGAATGCAGACGGTACGGCGAGAGATTAGGAATAGCGGGCGAAAATGGAAGGCGAAGGACTTCGACAAAGATCTTTTATCGAAGCACTCCGAGCGGACAGCGGCGCTACAAATCTCGATGCAGACGAGCTGACAGAAACTCTTGCGAGGGCATGCGATGCGACGATGCCAAGGAGACTGGAGCCAAGGAAAAGCCGGCGGCTAAATTACTGGTGGAACGATACTCTTGCTAGCCTTCGTGTTGCGTGTCTCAGAGCCAGAAGACACTTTCAGAGAGCAAGGTCTGAAACAGTCAGAGAGGAGCGTAAGATAATCTTCCGTGAAGCTAGATCGGCCTTCAAACGGGAGATTAAAGTCAGCCAATCCAACTGCTTCAAGGAGTTGTGCCGAGAAGCTGACGCTGATCCTTGGGGCAACGCTTATCGGGTCGTAACAGCGAGGATCAGGGGTCCAGCGACGCCAGCGGAAATGTGTCCGGACAAGCTGAAGATCATCGTTGATGGTCTCTTCCCGCAGCATGATTCTACGATGTGGCCACCTACACCGTACGTAGATGAAGACGGAGTAACCATTGCAGGTATGCAAGTCTCCAACGACGAGCTGTCATCAGTGGCGAAAGGTCTGAAGATGAAGAAAGCTCCGGGTCCGGATGGAATTCCAAACGTGGCTCTAAAAACTGCGATACTGGCGTTTCCAGATTTGTTTAGGATGGTGCTGCAGAAATGCCTAGCAGATGGTAACTTTCCGGATAGGTGGAAGATCCAGAAACTAGTGCTGCTGCCGAAACCAGGGAAACCGCCGGGGAATCCAGCATCGTATAGGCCCATATGCCTGCTGGATACACTGGGGAAGCTTCTGGAAAGGATTATCCTTAATCGGCTGACGCAGTTCACTGAAGGCGAGACCGGCTTATCGGAAATGCAGTTCGGATTCCGAAAAGGCAGATCGACGGTGGACGCAATCAGGACGGTCATTGAAGTTTCAGAGAAAGCGGCCAAGAAGAAGAGGCGCGGCAATCGATTCTGCGCTGTAGTAACGATTGACGTCAAAACGCTTTTAACAGTGCCAGCTGGAGGCTATCGCCGCAGCGCTGCACTGTATGCGGGTTCCTGACTACTTGTGTAGAATCATTGAAAGTTACTTCCAGAACCGGATCCTGGTTTACGAAACGAATTCGGGGCAGAAGTCGATTAGGGTTACCGCAGGTGTTCCGCAAGGTTCCATTCTAGGCCCGACGCTGTGGAACATTATGTATAACGGAGTTCTAAAACTGAAGTTGCCCAAAGGCGTGAAGATTTTCGGATTCGCGGATGATGTCGTTCTAACGATAACCGGAGAGTCGCTGGAAGAGGTAGAAATGCTGGTGGCGGAGACGACCGACGCAGTTGAAAACTGGATGAATGGAGTCAAACTGCAGCTTGCTCACCACAAAACAGAAGTGATGCTGGTTAGCAACTGCCGCGAGATCCAGCGGATCCAGCTTACCATAGGAGGGCACAACATACCGTCCGTGCGGGCTTTGAGGCATCTAGGAGTGATGATCGACGACCGGTTGAATTTCAACACCCATGTAGACTATTCCTGTGAAAAGGCATCTAAAATGGTCAGTGCGTTTGCAAGGATCATGCCGAACGTGGGTGGTCCTAAAAGCAGCAGTAGGCGTCTTCTGGCAGCAGTAGCATCCTCGATACTGAGGTACGGAGCTCCAGCCTGGGGAGCTGCGCTCAAGACGAAACGTAACCGCAGAAAGTTGAACAGCGTGTTTCGCCTAATGGCCGTTCGAGTCGCGAGTGCGTACCGAACCATTTCCTCGGAGGCAGTTTGCGTTATCGCAGGGGATGATTCCAGTCTGCATAACCCTAGCAGAGGACATCGAGTGCTACCAACGGAGGATACCAGAAATGTGAGGAAGGCGGTAAGACTGGACTCTATGGTGAAGTTGCAGCAGGTGTGGGACAATGCGGATAATGGAAGGTGGACCCATCGGCTCATCCCCAATGTGTTGAGGTGGGTGAACAGGTAATATGGTGAGGTGAACTTTACCTCACACAGTTCCTGTCCGGACACGGTTGTTTCCGCCAATATTTGCACCGGTGTGGCCATGCATCATCGCCATTCTGCCCGGCGTGTATCAACGTAGAGGAGACTCCAGAGCACGTGATATTCGACTGCCCGAGGTTTGCGGAGGCACGTAGGAGAATGCCTGCCATAAGGGCGGACAACATCGCAGAGCGAATGTGTCGCGATGAAGGTACGTGGCATGCGGTAACCAGAGTTGTGACACAAATAATGTCAGAGCTGCAGCGTCGATGGAGAAGGGACCAGCAAGCAAGGGTCGGCTCGGAGGAAAATCCAGCATAGTGAGCAGTGTTTGGCCTCGGGTCGTCGGGGCGCCGGTGAACCGGAAGTCTTCTGCCAACCGGAATCGTCGGACCGACTTCGGCACTCGATCAGTCAACCTGCTGAAGAAAGAAGAAAGAAGAGGGAAGTGCTTCGGGTATGTAGGGCACCGCCAGTGCGGACGTCATCCACCACCGGAACTGTCGGACCACCTCTGCAACCCGAAGACGAAGTCGGAGCAATGCGCGAAAGCGTCCCTGCGATAGCCGCCGGTAGTCGGGGCACCATCAGTGCGGAAGTTTCCTTCACCGGAACTGGTGGACCACCCTCGACGCCGGGGGAAGTCAGGAGGATTCGAGTGAGGAAGTTTGCGGCACGACCGCCGAGGGATCGAGACAACGTAGCAGTGGATCTCAGCCAGCCAGTCGGCGAACTAGCCTAAGCTAGGGGCCGGAATTTTAGAAGAAGTGCATGAGCACAGCCCCCCCCGAAGTAGTCGCAGCATCCCGTGGTCCCGGGGGATCGAGGCAAGGAAGATAAGGGACCCGGTTTATCCGGGAGGCACATTTTTAGCAGGTCGGGAGGAGCCCATCCCTGTTCGCCTTCGAGCATAGTGTGGATGCTCGAGGTGTCTGTCGCGCAGATTGTTGATGGCCTTTAACCCTTGTAAAAAAACACACACACACACACACACACACACACACACACACACACACACACACACACACACACACACACACACACACACACACACACACACACACACACACACACACACACACACACACACACACACACACACACACACACACACACACACACACACAATTGAAATATAATCGAGCATCTTTCTTGACCTGTCCAGCGTTAAAATCTGTTTCTATGGTATCAAGTGGATGGTGCAGGGTTGCTGGTTTTTTAATAGACACGTATGATATATGCAGTTACGCAATTCGCAAGTCGCTATCAAAAATAAAATATATGTTCAGTGTCAACAGTATTTCTAGTATAACTTTTGCTACTTTCATCACATGAAAATGTTTCATAAAGCATCAGCAAAGAAAATAAGTGATTATATTTTATATAACTTGATTCATTTTTTTTAGAAATCATAAAAGGTTTTTAGGTTATAAATATTACCTTAAGGTCACTCCTGACGGAATCCAAGTTTCAAAGTGCTCGCGTTTTCGGGGGCACACCACTCGATACGGAAGCAACGCACAACTGTCATTTTTGTTGATTTAGTTTTGCTGCGTCGCAGCATACGTGAAAAAAACAAAAATGACAGTTGTGCGTTGCTTCCGTATCGAGTGGTGTGCCCCCGAAAACGCGAGCACTTTGAAACTTAGATTCCGTCAGGAGTGACCTTAAATAGCAAAAATGTCAAAATTTCACCCGTGAAATATTTTAATTGACACAGATCCTTAACCTTAGTAAGATGTTGGGGTCAATATGACCCAAAACGAAACTTCAAAGTAGAATAACTTTTTACCTGATAATCCGATCGTTCTGAAATTTCTTGACTTTTAATATTTTGTGGAAATGAAGCATCTGACTTTAAAAAAGTATTTTAAGGTGCAACAGGAACGACCCCACAAAAAAGTTACGAATAAGATGTTAGGGTCATATTGACCCAGAAATGTAAATGCTTATAAAACAGTCAAATTATAACCGAATTACAAACTTTATATACCGTTCTAAAGATAAACTCATCAATTTTGTGGCTATGTGGTGATATTCCGATTCTGGAGATAATGGCCACCGGGAAACGACTTCCACGGGGACCTTGTCGGTCATATAAGGGGAGCATAAAAATCGCTCCATATATGCCATTCGATCGCTAATTCTTCATATATTCTCTTAAAACGGTAATGTATGGTCCATGAGAGGGCTTCCGACGAAAGTGGCCACTCCTGGTACATGCAAGGTGCCCCCGGGGAACCCGCAGGAGGGGACATTTCCGTTTTAGCACCAAAATATGCCGTGCGGCGGCTCTTTTGTCATGATTTTCCACCAATCAGATGGTTATGCGCTTGAAATCGATGAAAGACCACATTGGCCACTCCTGGTACATGCAAGGTGCCCCCGGGGAATCCGCAGGAGGGGACATTTCCGTTGTAGCACCAAAATATACCGTGCGGCGGCTCTGTCGTCATGATTTTCCACAAAATAGATGATAATGCGCTTGAAATCGATAAAAGACCACATTGGCCACTCCTGGTACATACAAGGTGACCCCGGGGAACCCGCAGGAGGGGACATTTCCGTTTTAGCACCAAAATATACCGTGCGGCGGCTCTTTTGTTATGATTTTCCACCAAACAGATGGTTATGCGCTTGAAATCGATAAATGACCACATTGGCCACTCCTGGTACAAGCAAGGTGCCCCCGGGTATTCCGTATGAGAGGACATTTCCGTTTTAGCACCAAAATATGCCGTGCGGCGTTTCTTTCGTCATGATTTTCCACAAAATAGATGATTATGCGTTTGAAATCGATAAGTGACCACATTGGCAACGCCTGGAACCTATGAGGGAGCCCCAGGGAACCCGTAGAAGGGGACATTTCCATTTTTACACCAATATAAGCCGTGCGGCGGCTCTTTTGGTGTTTTCCCATCGAACAGATGGACGTGCGCTCGAAATCGATAAGTGACCACATTGGCTACATTTGAAACCTATGAGGCTCCCTCGGAGAACACGTAGAAGATGGCACTTCCATTTTTACACCAACATATGTCATGCGGCGGCTCTTTCGTCGTGGTTTTTCTCCAAATAGGTGTCCTCGAAATCGATTATTGACATATTGTCCACCCTTAGAACCTATGAGGTGCCCCCGGGAGCCCGTAGAAGAGTACATTTCCATTTTAACACCAAAATATGCCGTGCGGTGGCTCTTTCTTTGTTATTTTCTACCAAGCAGATGATCATGTGCTTGGAGTTGATTAGTGATATTGTCTACTCTTGGAACCTTTGAGATGCCCTGCGAACCCGTAGGAGAGGACATTTTCATGGTTATATAAAATGTACTGTGCCGCTTGCGGCAGCTCTATCTTCGTCTATCATTGTCTACCCTGGCCACAAGTCTTCAAAAAGTTGGTTATGCGCTAGAAATTGTTCTTCATTTGAAATTGAGTATACTGAGTCAAATTAAAAAATAGTTTCTGGGCTACTGTGATGATTCCTTCGAACAGCTCTCCAAGGATTTTCTATTCCGCATCTCGATATTACCATCAGTCGATGGTCCCTTCAATATCGACTCATAGAAGTTTGAGGTTTTCATCGATCGCCGTGGACAATGATATGAAAACGCAACATTTTGATATAAAAAAAATCTCTCTTTCTGTGAGACTCCTGCGGGTACCTTGTAGGTTGTAGATATTAAGTTCAGAATGAATGACCTATTTGATAGAAAAAAAACAAGATTAATCTACCTAGTGGTGATGGTGCCTTTATCGTTCGTTCAAAAGGGTTGAGAAATATATAAGAAAAGTCTAATATAACACTAATAGGTAGATAGCTCTTTTTTTCATATTTGTTTATTTGCATTCTAAAACTTTCTGCTGAACGCAACTTATTGCAAGCCAATCGGATGAGCATAAGTGCCAGAAAAGTGATTTTCCCATGTAGCTGCTGAAATTAGTATTTTAGCCATAACTTCGGAGCCCATAGTCCGATCTGGCCAATTTTCAATAGGAAACAATAGGGCAGGATTTTCGTCGAATGCTATTTACTGCGAGCAATTCGGTTGAGGAAAAGTTCCTCAAAAGTGAGTTAGATTTTGTGTGCACAGACACTTTCAATGAATTCTTCAAGGCACTCCACAATTACCGAAATTGGGCCTGGGGTTCCCCCGGGTTGATATTAGATTTCAAGAGCATTACCAACTATTTGATGGAAAATTATAGTGAAAGAGCCGCTGCACGGCATGTCTTTAAGGGCCGATGTCCACGTAAAGTTTTTTCACGCTGCTTGCACGCCGCGTTCACGCAAGGTACCCAGCATCAAATGGAGTAATGCACACGTAAACGTGTGCACGACTACATTTGATGCCGGATACCTTGCGTGGACGCGGCGTGCACGCAGCTTGAAAACACACGAAATGTCCTCTCCTATGAGCTCCACGGCGGTACTTCATAGGTTCCAAAATGGAAAATGTGGTCACTAATTCATTTCGGTATAAAAACGGAAATGTCACCATCTACGGGTTCCCCGTGGGCATCTCATTGATTCCAAGAGTGGCCAATGTGGTCACTTATCGATTTCAAACGCATAATCATCTATTTTGTGGAAAATCATGACGAAAGAGCCGCCGCACGACATATTTCGGTTTTAAACGGAAATGTCATCTTCTACGTGTTCTCCGAGGGAGCCTCATAGGTTTCAAATGTAGCCAATGCGGTTCAAGAGTGGCCAATGTGATCACTTATTGATTTCGAGCGAATAACCATCTCTTTGGTGGGAAAACACACCGAAAGAGTCTCCGCTCGGCATATTTCGGTGTTAAAACGGAAATATCCCATTCTACGGGTTCCCTGGGGGCCCCTGGTAGACTCCAAGAGCGGCCAATGTGGTCAATTATCGATTTCAAGCGCATAATCATCTATTTTGTGGAAAATCATGACGAAAGAGCTGCCGCACGGCATATTTTGGTGTTAAAACGGAAATGTCCTCTTTTACGGATTCCCCGAGGGCACCTCATAGGCTCTAAGAGCGGCCAATGTTGTCACTTATCGATTTCGAGCGCATAATCATTTATTTTGTGGAAAATCATGATGAAAGAGCCGCAGCACCGCACATTTTGGTGCCAGAACGGAAATGTCCTCTCCTACGGGTTCCCCGGGGGCACCTTGCATATACAAGGAGTGGCCAATGTGATCATTTATCGATTTCAAGCGCATGACCATCTGTTTGGTGGAAAATCATGATAAAAGAGCCGCCACACGACATATTTTGGTGTTAAAACGGAAATGTCCCCTTTTACAGGTTTCCCGAGGGCACCTCATAGGATCCAAGAGTGGCCAATGTGGCCAATTATCGATTTCGAGCGCATAATCATCTATTTTGTGGAAAATCATGACGAATGAGCCACCGCATGGCATATTTTGGAGTTTAAACGGAAATATTCCTTTCTACGGGTTCCCCAAAGGCACCTCATAGGTTCCAAGAGTGGCCAATGTGGTCACTCAGCGATTTCAAGCGCAATATCATATATTTTGTGGAAAATCATGACGACAGAGCCGCCGCACGGTATATTTTGGTGCTAAAACGGAAATGTCCCTTCCTGCGGGTTCCCCGGGGGAATCTTGCATGTACCAGGAGTGGCCAATGTGGTCACTTATCGATTTCAAGCGCATAACCTTCTGTTTGGTGGAAAATCATGACGAAAGAGCCGCCGCACGGCATATTTTGGTTTTAAAACGGAAATGTCCCCTCCTGCGGGTTCCCCGGGGGCACCTTGCATGTACCAGGAGTGGCCACTTTCATCGGAAGCCCTCTCATGGACCATACATTACCGTTTTAAGAGAATCTATGAAGAATTAGCGATCGAATGGCATATATGGAGCGATTTTTATGTTCCCCTTATATGACCGACAAGGTCCCCGTGGAAGTCGTTTCCCGGTGGCCATTGTCTCCAGAACCGGAATATCACCACATAGCCACAAAATTGATGAGTTTATCTTTAGAACGGTATATAAACTTTGTAATTCGGTTATAATTTGACTGTTTTATAAGCATTTACATTTCTGGGTCAATATGACCCCAACATCTTATTCGTAAGTTTTTTCTAATATCCGAAGAAGGTTAAACTAGAGGTCAAAAACTATGATCTAACGGCCTAATATCCGAGGTGCATTAACTTTGCATAATAGCTGCCTTTAAACATAACATAATTTGAATACCTATGCTGTAAAGGTTAGAATTAGCATTTCATATTATATAATCATGGTTCATGGATGATTCCATTCCTGCCTTGGAATGTGAATAATAGAAAATTGTAATTGTGTTTGCTTTACTTGAACAATATCTTAAGCCTCTCGTCATAAGTTCTCAATAAGAAAATGCTTAAAGCAGTCTCTTGCAATAGTATTTAGCTTGAAGATGGAGGGGCAACAAAAGTAATGAAACAACAAGGAAAAACAAAACTGTTGCGCAATGATGAGTTGCAAATTGTTTATTTTTCTTCAGTTGCCGTTCTTCAATGCGGTTGCACGATGTGTGTATTTCATTCTAGAAGTAGAATTCGTTCTCACGCGATACGCAGTTCGTTCCATGGTTTTCTATACAGATCAACTGGAAGGACTTCGCCGGGCGCCGAGTGGCTAATGAAGTTGGAAGTAATTTGAGATGATTTGCCGCTATAATGGGTGACCATAATGAAAACAAATAATTATGATAATAAAAATGTGATAATGAGCTACTTGTTGTCACGGCATTCCTTTCGGAAGAACTTATCAGGCGGTTGTCAAGTGAGATTATTTTATTTGTGATTGTTGGTATGTGTTTCCACTGTCAAATAAATATTCTGTTTGTTTTCAAATACTACAGTTAATTATCTCTTAATTGATATTCTTAAATATGACGTGAAGCCAGGCTAAATGCCGTAATCTAACAAATAGATAATAGCCAAACTACCTCAGATTGTGGCAGATCTGTTTCTCCATAAATTATATTAGTAGATCAAATGGTCGGGGTTCTGCCAAACCGCACCAAGCGGCTTTTTGACTGACTTGTGGTATTTTGTTCGTACAAGGAAATCGAAAACCTTTTCTTTCACATCAAATCACTCGTACATTTGTAGCGGGATATCCTCAGTTATGGCGTAGAGGGCTATCCGATATGATTTGCAAGCAATCAAACCTGCTGAAGAAAATCTTGGCCAGAAAAATGGGATTTTTTTTGGTGGCGCTTGGTGCGATTTAGCTGAACCCCGACCAAATAATACTCCACTATATTTCAATTCAAAATGCTACAATATGGATACGCCCTTAGATATGTCCAAAATAAAGATGACTGGAGAGTTAGATCGATCATTCTTCTCCGCTTCGAGGGATTTTGCGTTAGTCCTGCCAAAGACCATACCGAACAAACAATTTCCTGCTCAAACCGTGTTCATCAGCTCTCCAAACTAGTAAGCATGATAAATTTTTACCTTTAAACTACATATTTAAACCCTAGTTCAAACCTTTTAAATTTGTGATTTGGAAGTAATAGTTGGAAATTGTCCACATGCTGTTGTAAACATGTTCAATCAACAATATGAACCAATATTTCTTCTGCCTTATAAGCAGGAGGTCGTGGGTTAAATTCCAGGCTCGTCCCTTTCCTACTTTGAATTTCTATCTTAGTTCTTTCTGTGTTTCTTTCATGTTCTACCAAAACGATTCCTACTGTTATAACCTTCCATCCAAAAACCTCCCGTGGCACCTATGAGAAGTCGTAGAGTTCTCTGCATCTTTCTGAAGTAGGTGTCCAACTAACCATCCTTCTCCTTCCTCAGCATTCGCAAGGACGTGGCCAGGACAGATCTCGACTATTCAAGGGTGCATTGCTTCCATCTAAGAGATAGTGATTAGTCCCAAATCAATATCTGTGGTAACGGATGAAAGTGATGCTACTCTCATACACTAGTCTTGGCTTGTACCACTTACGAATTTGTGCGAATTGCTCAACGCTAATGCTAATGCTAATGCTAATCAATAATATGAACCAATATTTAAGTCTGGAGCGAGTGTCAACATAACATACATGGTAGATATCGCACGAAAAAAATGATATAAAATCACCTTAACCGAATAACTACAGGTGATAAACAGCTCCCTTAGGGTCGATTTCTTCACCTCCGCTTAGGGCTTAAACCAGGTTTAAGCGTATGGGTAAGCACCGCTTAAGAGTTAAGCGGAGGTGAAGAAATCGGCCCTTAATGTGTTGCCTTTCATGTTCAGAGTAATAACTAATGTGAGTGGTCCTCCAAATGTTTTTATCATTGTTCAATCTATAATTCAAGAAAAAGAAACTGATTTGAGTAGGTTCCGGAGCAAAATAGAATGTCTCGTTCTTGAGCCGCCAATCGTCACTCTCACTAAACACCGGCCGCACGTGTTTTTTAAATCTATATCAAAAATTAACCGTTGTCAGAAAAAGAGTGAACAAAATCCTTGCAACATCCATTATACTGTTCCCAGTTGTAAGATGAGCGCAATTTAAGAATGTACCAGCGGAAGAGCAAGCGTTCTAATTTCAGTTCAAGTAAACGCTTCAACGAAAACCAACATAATTCACTGAGTAGCGATAATGGCTGAGTAGTGATACCGGGGTCTCCAACTAGCCCTGCGAGCAAAGGCGTAGGATTGCCGATCCGGAGATAGGATTGCCAATCCGGAGTAGCTCGAATCTCGGTCCGGGTGGGAAGTACGGGAAAAAGTACGAAAAAGTAAAAGCTTTGCCAGAAACGGCGCCCAGAAGTTCTACGATCAACAACATGCTTAAGAGAAGCGCACCGGCGCCAGTCATGAACAATGACAGCTCCGGAAGTCGGTTGACCGACCGAAGGGGGAGGGAGCTGCTAGTCCTAGTAGCACAATCTACGCTCATTTGGTTGCAACAACTCAAATGTGACCAAATTCGGTTGTATATGGGTTACTGTAACTACTTTACAACATGTGTGTTGCTCGGGAGGCTAGGTGGATGGAGTACTTTGAGTTATACTTGAATGGACAATCGGACAGAGAGGACACAATCAGAATCACCAGTGAGGATGATGGACAAGCAGGGAAGCCACCATTCACCAACGCTATATGCTGTTGAGTGAGAAAGTTAGAAAAACTGTTTGAAGAAGCTGAAGAACGACAAGGCTGCTTGGAAGAACGGAATCGTGGCCGATCATCTACCCGAGCGTCACAAGTCAGACAGAAATGGTTGCAGCAACTTGATTGTGACTGAATCCGATCACATATAAGTTACAGTAACCTATGTGGAACATGTGTGCTTCTAGGGTAAAAGTTGAACGAAAAAATAAACTAAGTGATTAAAACTTTTTGGGAGATAGTAGAAGTGCCTTCGAGCTGGCTTGATGGCATCATATGTCCTATCTACAAGAAAGGGCATAGAATCGATTGTGCTAATTATCGAGGTATAACACTCCTTAATACCGCCTACAAGGTAATCTCCTGAATTCTGTTTAGCAGACTGCTTCCGTTTGCGGAGACCTTTGTCGACGATTATCAAAGCGGTTTTCAAGAAGGACGATCAACAACGGACCAGATGTTTACTCTGTTACAAGTCCTTGATAAATTTCGGTAATATAACTTGCGGACTCATCATCTGTTTGTAGATTTTAAGGCAGCGTACGACTCAGTGAAACGAGAAGAACCGTGGCGCAGAATGTCAGAACATGGTTTTCCGGCAAAGCTTATTAGAATGATTGGTGCGATGCCGAATGGATCCAAATCAGAATATCTGGTAAGACATCTGATTCGTTCGTGATGTTAGATGGATTGAAGCGGGGTGATACGCTCTGTAATCTGCCATTCAACATAGCATTTCGAAGATCAAGTGTGGAAAGAAACAAAACCATCATCAACAAGTTTTAAAAGCTCCTTAGTTTTGCGGATGACATCGACATCATTATTGATATAGATCTTGGAGTAGTGCAAAAGTCTTTCGTGCCTTTTAAACGTGAGACTGAAAGAATAGGACTGATCATAAGCTCCGTCAAAACTTTGTACTTGGTGGCTGGCAGAGAACGTGGCAATCCAACGGTGTTAGTTCCGTGGTGAAAATGAATGGGATGCGATTTGAGGTTGTCGACGTATTCATATATCTTGGAACACTCGTTACATGTGATAATGACGTTAGCTGCGAAGTAAAAAAACGTGTTGTGGCTGCAAGTAGAACTTTATACGGTTTGTGTAGCCAGATACAGTCTCGCAGCCTACAGACACGGACGAAACTGGCTCTGTAAACATCGTTGATCGTCCAGTCGTCCTGTACGGCCATGAAGCATGGGCGTTAAGAGATGCAGACTATCGAATTCTCGGAGTGTTTGATCGCAAAACACTGCGCTCACTACTTGGCGGCGTAGTGGAAAAAGGTGGCTGGCCCAGACGCATGAATCACGAGTTGTATCAAGTGTACAAAAATGCAGACATCGTCAGGCTAATAAAATACGGCAGATTACAGTGGACTGGACATGCAGTGCTTATGCCGGAAGAGAAACCAGAAAAAGTCATGCTTCGCAGTGAACCTGAAAGAAGACTTTTCAAAATATAATTTTGCAGATGAATCAAGTTTAGTCTGTATATAATATTGACATATACAAAATAGCTTGATTATTATACATACATTTTAAAACCCTTAACAATTCTGCATTCTGCATTCTACATTCTTGTTACCTATGCAATATCTGAATGAGGCTCAATTTTTTTTGTAGAAGAATATTGCAGGTTTGTACACACCAAGAACTGGAAAAAAATCTAATGTTCTTATTTAGAATGGAAAGAAACCCCACAACCACTACTTAGGTGTTCGAATTTGTAGTCCAAAGAGCATCGCTCCACGAGAGCAGGTGTTTTGAATTTCTGATTTCGTTTGCATGCTACCTTTGTTCAACGTAAGTAAAGTTGCAACAAACCAAAAACCAGCCCATCTTTATCTTTCGTATGTTCGAAATCAACAGCCACTTGTCCCAAGTGGGCTGAAAACAGTATCCACCTATACTGCCGTAATCTGGCAAAGTGACGTATACGCCATTTTCCGAAAATGGTGTTAACGAGTAGTATTCATCGTACTCTTTAACAGAAAAATGGAAAACATGTAAGGTACACTAGGGGAAGTGGAAAAAGAAAAATCGATAGTGCATGTTTGAATTAGTGTAAAACCAGTTAAAAGCGTTCAATTAAAATGGGCTTTCAAAAACAGTCAATTTTGCACCAATTCATACCATTTTGGTCGCTTGAAATTTATGGAAATAGATTTTAAAATTAGGAGTTGTTTTTCCACTTACCCTAGTGGGATGGGGTAAGTGGAAAACCCATGTTACCTTGACCTGCAATAGTGATTAGTAGTTACATATAACTAAAATTAATACGATAAGTGCTCTGACTATCTTTTGTGGAATAATTTCGTTACCTTAACGGAATAGATCCTCAAGGAATTCTCGTAATAGCTAGGGGAGGGCTGGTTTTGCCTTCTCGAACACTAAGTGTACGTAAAGTCTATATGTTCGCCCCAAAGATAAACTTTTTAAGGAAAAAAATGGGACTTACAGGGTTATAAACTAATCAACTCAGTTTAACGAACTGAGATGATGTCTGTATGTGCGTATTTGTATGTATGTGTGTGCGCAAAGCACGTACAAAATTATCAGCTATTCTTAAGCACTTGTCCTTATATAATTTGTGCGCAAAAAAATTGCATTCAACGGCGAAACTTGTTCTGAATAAAAATGAATGTGAATTATACAATATATTTACCTATCAGTGCTATTTTTAACTTTCCACTAAACCACTAAAACCACTACCAATTAAATAGAATTAGTTTAATTGTATTATAATGGTCATCTGTGCTATAAATTCACTTGAAAAAAGAACAATTGGTGCAAATAAGAACTGATTTTATGAATGCAAAAATCAACTTTTTGCGAAACCTGAAATTACAGTTCAAGCGTTAACCGTGTTAGTGTATGCATTATACAAATTTCAACATAGTATTAGTATGAGCATCAAAGTATATTCTTGCATAATGTTATGATGTGGTAAAAACTGTAAAGTATGTACAATTTCAATTTTTTGAGTCGATTTTTACACTTACCCCCTTTTTCCATTTCCCCCAGTGTACCTTATGTTATAAAATGGCGCATACGTCACTTTTTCAGATTACGGCAGTATAGAGGTCACATTGGAAAAATTAGTCAAAATTTTATCCATTTTACTGGACACTTTTAGAGCTTCAATTTATGCTGATGTACAACAATAAATATGCTCAACCGTAGCATAATAGGCTAAGGTTTGGGCCATATACCCTATCTCTGTATACTCACGAATGGATGAACCGATTTGCAAGATTTTTTCACTAATCGATTCGTCTTCAAATGAGCTGTGTTTATATATAAAGAAAGATAGAAACTTTCCATGGGATAGTGTGAAAATCATGAAATAGTCTAATGTTGATGAATTGTGAAGAAATCCAAAACAATCGAGGCAAAATCGATCTACAGTACGGCGCCGCTAACAATCTTGCATTTAACATTTACCCACGAAAAATCGACTGCCCAACTCGGTTCTGATCGGCTAGTAGGTAGGGTAAGTGTACCAGTTTTGGCAATGTTCCTAATTTGGACAGTTTCTTGCATAACTCCAAAAATAAAGCAATTTTTAAGGGTTTTATTAGCTCTAACAGGAGATATATCCCTTATACTTCTTCGCTGTCGAAACTGATGGATTATTTTTGAAAAATATACATTTTATAGGGCTGGCCAAATTACGTTGTATCGAGGTTGCCTCCTCATAACGAGGCTGACCTGCACTGACATTTGTTTGACTAATCCTAATCAGTCGTTTAGTTGATCCTTGAGCACCTCAAGCTAATCTAGCTAAGAATGTGTAATATTGCACAAAAATATAGGATATATAAAAATCACATATTTGTTAAAAATGCCACTTAAGGCAGTTTCGGAACAAAAAAACAGCGGGAGCGTAATAAAGAAAGTAAAAAGCTCAAACATGAAAAAACCGACTTAGTTTATATGGTACTATAAACAACTACGAAACGCAAGGGTTATGACGGGTAAAAATATCCCACTTTACAAGCATAAAAATAGTATTTTAGGGTCTATTATTAATGCTGCTATCTTTAATTTTGAAATATGCGTCGTATTTTTTTTGTCAAACTTAGTTTTCAAAGTGATTGGTTTTTTATTCTATTTAGTTGGAAATTTATTTTTTGTATTTCACTCTTAGCAAACTCTAATTTTTTTTAAATAATTGCCTTGAAAAATGCCACAAAAAGGATCTATTTTATCCAAAACATCCGAATTAAGATTTCATCGTCAATGCCTTATTTAAATAGCTCAGACAGCAGATTCGTTACCGGAATCAAATCAATCGTTTGACCTTGGTCGTTCAATCTTCGCCTCGTGCAACACAATTGCATTGGGTTCTTCTTATCAACGCTCGTCGTTAGAAATAGATCCACGACGTGTTCTAACTATATACATGCATTCCTGAATAGGTTGCTTTCTACGGTGGGATCATCTTTTGATAGAGTACAAACACATGCTACTGCTAAAATGCGGTGCAGATTTAAATTATGCTCGAGAACACAATGCCACTTACCTTGCTTCCTTGTTCACGCAACAAGCGCGGCAGCTGAGTCACCTTCCCACGATCTCAAACTCCTCTCTTGCTGTGAGTTAGTCTCTCGCTCTACAAACTACGTATTCTACAACGACTTGTTTTCTTGTTATTTTACTTCAAAACTGTTGCACCGGTATTTGTTTGTAAACACACCACGTGGACCGGCGTAGTTCTTCATTAAGAAATTAAATTAGTAAATCTAAAATTGATCTTGTCTCAAACATGCACCCTTCCTTGCACTTGCTCGATTTATATTCTTCATTTGATTTACTCCATACCCTTTGGCCTTATGTTTCAGATCAGAAAACCAAGACAAAAGGAACGAAAAACGTGAACGACTAATTCCCCGACAGATACAAGCGTTTGAGTTTGGATACAAGATATTCTTCAGAAATACCACTTATCTTCATTGCTCACTGTCTTTCAATCATAACTTAAAACTGTATTGTTAAACTCATTATCAAGCCATGTCTTGATCGGGTCGGTTCGTCATTTTGGTCCGCAGAAAATATGGTTAAAAATAGCGCTGGCTTTCAGGAAACTATCTGATCCAATGACATGTATTTCAAGGGCACGATGACGATGGCGAACTCGATGGAAACTGAATATGCAGCACTGTTCTTATCATTCGACACGACTACACTTTGACCTCGTGAGTGCGTAAATCTATTCCACACAGACTTTATGTTCTCGCTGATTCTCGAGTCGCTGAAAAATCTCCACTGTTTAGCACACAGAGGTCCAATTAGTTGCAGTAGAACTGAAGCCGACACTTTTCTCATGAGCGTTTACAGCATTACACAAAAAACACAGAAACCACTTCAGCACAGTTCTCATCCCATAACCTCCAACTCACGGAAGGCGCTATGAGAAAATATCGTGGATCCAGTCTCTGCACGGCATTAAAAACCAAAACAAAACGCGATGCGATAAACCAAGCTCAGCGCTGAGACGTTCGTGGCTGATGATCGCGCGTCGTTGCGGGTGTGCTTCTTCTTCAGAGGCTCATCTGCGACCTGACCCAATCCATGTAATGGTATAAAAGTCAGCGCGCCGGCTTCAAATAAGGCATGTTGGAACCGCAGTAACTAGCGCGCGGAATTAAGAGAGCGAGAGATAATGCTGCTCGCTCTGTTTAAAAAAAAAAACAAAAATCAATGCTCAACGATCCTCTCTACACTCTTAAATTTCGTATCAGCTTCCTTTCTTATCACAACTCAACGCATCTTCCGTAGTACCTATGCTTCGGCCAGATCGCAATGCTTCCAAATGTTTACGGTGCTCTCTCGCAGTCGAACAACCTTACGTACGTATGCAGCACACAGTACGCAGCACGCTTCATCAAGACGGGAATCCGCGCGGAATAAGCTCCTCACGCAAACGCAGATAATCCAAGACTGATTCGAGCACTAGTTTGGGAGGCCTCGTCATGCTGTGGTTGTTCCGCGATTGCTGCGAGCAGTGGTTGCGGCGGCCGGGAGGTGTGATTATAAAGTCCATCGCGAACGTGCGATTCGATGAATGAAAACGGACGGGAAAAATGCATGTGGCATCACTAGGATGGCAGTCCCGAGTAGAAAAGCGTTTTCAATTGTGTGCGATAGTTGATTGAGCTGTATTTTCAAGATAGTTGATTCGGGACGTAAATTTTATATCCCCAATCTTACATTTCGCTTACAAATATATGAATCATCAATAAAATGCAAATATGCAGATTGGTGTTAGGGTGGGTGTACCAATTGTCGCCATACATAAGAACAACTATTTTTAAAAAAATAAGTAAAAGACATGTGGTGGACTTTATATTCCTGCTCCCTAGAACAGCTGTGAAAACCACAATAAAATTTGTTTTTAACCTCAAAATTGATTAATCCATAATAGGAACGCATGCACCAGTTGTGGCACTATTCTTAATTTTGGTTTCTTATTTGGCAAATCCCATTGTTGTCTTATGGGATTGGCCAAATAGGGGCCACTAGTGCGACAACTGGTGCAAAGGACGTCGAAAATTAAGCAAAATCAATTTTTACAGTTATGCTTTGCTTGTTTTGGAGGAAATCAAAGGTGTTATCGTATCATATGAATATGCTTTATCGATATGAACTTGGTTTGCGGTGATTTGATTGGCCATTTGGCATATAAAGCACTAGTGCGACAACTGGTGCCTTAGCCACAACTGGTACATCTAGCCTATATGTATGCATTTTTTCTGAAATGTTTCGGGAATTTCAAGATATAAAGGTGAACCTAAGTCAATTCCCCTAGTAATGGTGGTGGGGCCTTTCTCGTGCGTTAGACTAATAAATTGAAATAAATATGTATTATTTAATTATAATAATTATAATTATAAATAATAATAATAATTTATTTCCTTATACTTAAAAATGAATTTCTGTCTGTCTGACCCTTATGGAATCTGAAACCAGAACCGATCGGCGTGAAAATGTGTATGCAGGGGCTTTTGGGCCGGGGAAGGTTCTCAAGATGGTCAGAGACCCCTCCCCGCTCTAGAAGCCCCTCCTTCTAATGAAACTATAAATACAAATGAAACATTAATTTTTGCATAACTCGAGAATTAATCAACCAAATGGAACCAAATTTGGTAAGTGGAGGTTATTGAAGATAAGAAATGTTTTCATGATAGTTCGCGACCCCTCTCTGCTCCAAAAGGGAGGGCTCCCATACAAATAAAACTACCATTTCTGCATACCTCGAGAACTAATCAAACGAACAGAACACAATTTGGTAGACGTTTTGACATTTGCCCTGTCAAATGAAATTAAAGCGCAGAGCAAACGTTGAACATTCAAATTGTGAATACAAAGTAATTTTGGGCGAGACGAAGTTCGACGGACCAGCTAGTAATTAAAATAAAAATAATATTTATGTTAACGTTTGTATATTTTCATCTAAATAACATGGCAGCAATATGGCGTCAGACGATTATGTTTTTGTTTCGGTTTAATTTATGAAAACAAAGCGTTGGGTGCATCTGTGTATATTAGACCTCTTCATGTTTTCAAAAAGTATCAAAAATTCAACCGGTCAGCCCAGAATCGCAATTCTTATGCTAAAATAAGCCTCCTGTCAAATTTTCAGCTAATTCGAATAAAATTTCGAGGTGGCTTAAGCCGATTTAGTGATTTTGGGCTATTTTGAATTTTGAAAAAAAAAAACTAACAAGAGACATAAACGCCAAAAATCATCCCAACAACCTCTAAACAGAAGTTTTTGGTGTGCTCTACAAGTTCTATGAGCATTGTGATTCGTTCCGTTCACGTTTTGACCATGTTAAAGGGATTTTCAATCTTTTTGGTGCACAAAATACTGTTCCCCTGAAAGTTGTTGTTCTACAAAATTCATGAATTTATCACAAATCATTGCTTATTTATTAAATTATTATTCTTCTTTTTTCTCTGGACATTTGAGTAATACAATTTCCAATGCGTGACTTGCCGTAAAATTCTTAAAAATCAGAAGCTGAACCTTTGGCACAAATTTGCACGTTAGGATTTCTTCAAACAAGTTATTCGAACAAAACATAAATCAAATCATATGATATTTTAATTTCACAACAAAAGACTTCCAATTTTGTTTCATTGTACCATATGTCTGTATGTTTTCACCATTAAGTGCATCGTAGTAGCAAGTGATATCAAAACTTCTTTGCTTGAACAACTTGTTTGGAGAAATTCAATATTTAAAATATCTCGAGAAACCTCAACCAATTGCGAGTTTTTATCGGGAAAACTTGGTTGCCGATAACTAGCATTAACTAAACTTGAGCCATTTGCTCAATATGTGCAAATAGATTAGGGTATATCCCCCCAAAATGGGTACTAAAAACGATGAGAGCTGGACTGGCAACCTAAGCAACAATTATGGTTTCAAAACACCTTTGGAGACTTCCATTCAAGCTTCACCTACATACCTGGTTGGCTACAGCGTCGATACACCTATGCCTAGCTTATTGTAGAGCTCTATAATCGTTGGTCTTGGGCGGTGTTCCTCCAATTTCCACGAACGTTCAGGGTCTCCAGGTCCGATTCCACCGCGTGCAGCCGCGACGTGTTCGTGGCCTTCCACGAAGTCGCCGGCCTCTATCTCATTCTCTGTTGAATATTTCTTTCGCTATTCTTTCTTCCAACATTCGCACTAAGTGACCAGTCCACAAAAGTCTGCCGTATTTTATACGATTAACAATCTTCTTTGTATACTTGATTCATGCATCTGCGCCACACGGTAGGCACGGAAAATGCTGGATAAAACGTACCATTGGTACTTCGCGTACCTGAAGAAATATAAGCAGCTCCTATCCCTACCTCCTTGTGGCGCTGGCCGGGATCAACCTTAGGGAAGATCGGGTAACCAACTCCGGTGGGAACTATGGTCGTATTTTTTTACAAGGAGTAATGCATTACTTCTGGAGGATTGGCTGTGCTTAAGGTGACACGGGAAGCACAAACAATCATCAAATCGTCATCATTTCATCATTGGATGCTTAATTTTTTTTCTACAACAAATATGACTTTGAAAAAGTATCACAGGCGCGTGCTTACTCGTAATCTACATGCTGATACATTTACAGTTACATCAAACAACTGAAACCCGAGAAACGCAGCTGCAAAATTACGAGGTGGAAATGCTAGAAAGAGACGAAAGATAGGAAAAATAACACGGTGTGTAGTGCCTCCCCGAGTCACCTTAACGCACATATTCAAACAGGAACACACACTATTTCTGGAGACTTACTTGGATGCCCACTCTAACACTCCACTGCCATGCCTCGAGGAGTCTAGCGGTAACTGCCTGGGCCTACAGACACTATGCTAAGAAACTCCTTCCTCAGCCCAGGCCGATCACTAGCTCTTCTGCTGAAGCAGACCACGCGCTACCCTACCGAAGATGGGGCACTCCCCGTGCACCACTTGTGCCTCACTGTTGGTGTGTAGAACCCACTACTACCCTTCCGCCGAAGTGGCTTCTCCAAATGTCACTCGCCCCCATGCCAATTGACACACTTTGGGCTCCTGTGCGCTTTAAGCGGCACACGGTCGCTTTGATAGGCCCTGCTTGCGGACACGTAGTTTTTTTTTGTAGAGGTTTAACAGCCCCACTGCTAAACCCCACCACGTTCTAGACAGGTCACGTTCTATCTTGACAGGGAAGGGGGGATTTGCTCGTCTCCGGAGGTGCAAATCGGATCGAGCGTATATTCTCCATGATAGGAGCGGCTCACAACAGCGTCTGCTACCTATGCAGGGAGCGGGGGTTGGCTTATGATTATCGTCCGAGTGCCAGCGAGGGACTCTAAACTAAACTGTGCACGTGATGTAGGTAGCGCAACCCTGGTAAGGTAGCCCACCAAAGATTCTACAATTACCAAGAAAGGCAAAAGTAGAACAAACGGATTGATTCAACGACAATAGACCCGGAAACGAATAAAAATTGGGAGGATTATTAAAATGGCAAATACAATCGTTGATGCATCGGGAAGCAAAAAAGTCAAAATTTGAATCACTGTAATGTATACAAATATAACATTTAAAATTGGTAACCTAAATTGGAACTAGCACCCTATTCGTTGCCTGATCCGAAGCTAAGCAACGGGCCCTAAACCGATAGTTACATTCACCAAAGCGCTCGTAAAGTGTTTTGATATCAGGCAAACGATGGACCTCAGAACTCTGGTTGCACTCGTTGGAGTTTCAGATGATAAGTTTAAGCGCAGCTCCCCCAGACCGGCATGCCGTATTCGATCACGGGAAGGATGCTTTATGACTTGTAGACAGCAAGATTATTTTTTGAGGACAATGACGACTGACGATTGATCAAAGGGTACAGTAGTTTCAACAAAACGTTATACTCCGTCACCGTCTTGCCAACCTGTTGCCGAAAAAATAAGCTTGCTGTCGAGGATCAAGCCAAGGTAGTCAGCCTTATTGGCCCATTCCACAGTCGTCCCATTGAGGATGAACATGTTTAGAAGGTTTATAGTTGACGAAAATGATGACCTGGATCTTCGCCGCGTTTGATACAGATCTTCCAGCTGGTGATGAATTCTGTGAGGGCATTCACGCCTCGTTGGAGTTTTGCCACTAGCGTTCTGATTACTCTACCATTATAGACGATGGAGGTCTTATCTGCGAACAGAGACTGCCTTGCCGCCTTCTGGAGGTTCAGGCATGTCGAAGGTGAACAGGTAAAACAGCAGGGGCCCGAGGATACTGCCCTGGGGGACGCCTACGGCGGTGTTGTGCGCATTGGAACTTGCTCCGCTAATTGAGACCCGAAATGTCCTTGCCGACAGGTAATTGTTGATGATTTCCACCACGTAGCTGGGAAGATTGTAGCGTTGTAATATGTACATCAGACCATCATACCACAAACTTAATATTTTTTACCGGGATCTCAGCAAAATGGCCAACTTTTACCGAGATTCGCACAGCCGTGCCCCAGCAAACATGTTTTTTGCCGAGATATCTGTCAAAATTGCTGAAAATCAGTAAATAATTTGCCGAAAATCAGCTAACAAACATCATTTTTGCCGGAATATCAGTTTTTTATTTTGCTGGCGCACGGCTGTGCGGATTTTTGCCGAGCTGCAGAAATAAAAACTGAGTGTGTACACAGAAATCTCGGCAAAAAAACATATTTGCTGGGGCACGGCTGTGCGAATCTCGGTAAAAGTTCAACATTTTGCTGAGATCCCGGTAAAAAAAATAAGTGTGATACATTGTCGAATGCCTTCTTGACATCGAGTAAGACCATGGCGGATGTTTAAGAGACAGGCAAAGGACGTTGGTAACTCAGGTCAGTTGGTGTACAGTAGAGATCTTCCTTGTCGGAAACCAAACAGTTCCTCGAATAAGATGTTGTGATGAGTAACCGGCTATGAATCGCCTTTTCAAATAGTTTGGAGTCCCTGAGAGAAGGCTGATGGGGCGATAACTTTTCGTATATGAAGGACCCTTCTTAGGCTTCCGGATTGGGATGACATTGGCTGACTTCCAGGACGATGGGAAATAGCTCAGACGGATCAGCGAAAGGTGCTCGAAGAACAAAGCACTCATATGTTTGAGTTCGAGATGCAGGATGTTGTCGAAGCCTGATGGAGCCTTCATGTTTTTCGATGATTTGATATAGGCCGTTAATTTGCCAGCTGAGATCTCCAAATTCTCCGAGAAGCCGTTGGGAATACGATGGATGTTGTTAGCATGCCCATTAACGGCTGTTTCGCGTGGACTGACGATGTTCTGTCCAAGATCGTGTGAGCTGACAATCTTCTCTGCAGGAGTTATCAAGCAATCCCTAGAGCCATTGTTGTCTAATGGGATCGGTCAAGTCCCACGATGCGAAAGTCTGGAATGTAGACGTTCACCTCCAGTTTTAGACGCCACGTCTTTTGCTTCTTCTCAAGGAAATCCTTCAGCTCGATGGATTTGCTCCTGAGAGAGCAAGCATTCCAGTTGACCAGGCCTGCCCTAGCAGCCATTTTCAATGATGAACATACCAAGAGTGAAGTGAAGACCTGGTCGAAACGGGTTTTGCATCAGCGTAGCCGAGTAGCGAGCTGCCCGAAGATCGGCATCAGTTTCTCCGAGGTGCAGAGTGGAGCAGATTCTTCAAGTGGGACATTTTCGTTCTCCGGTTGCCGATGAAATCAAAGGGTAGTGGTGGTTTGAACCTACATAGCTGCTACTGCCAATCGCTTTTGCGCTTGTAACGGTGGGAGGATTGGAATAGCTCAAAGGGGAGCCGCGATGGTCGGATAGTTTACCTTGTTGAGAATATTTTTTGGGATTTTTTGTTGGTTGTATCACACTAAGGCGAAGTGTAACAATTATATCGAGAAAGGCATCATCATTGCTAGGAAAATCAAAACGACCATCATGGTATTACTATTCAAGTTCGTACCATAAATTACTATGCTTACCATGTAGCAATACTTGGAAACATTGCGATTACCTGGAAATTATCATTGTTTACCCAAGCAGCACAACTTGTTTCACCACTGAACATTTAACTGTGTTGCAATTATTCGGAAAGAAACATTGTTACATATGTAGCATCAAATATAACTGCCTTGCAATCTCAAAAGGGCAAGGGGTACACGGAAACGAATCCATTACTGATTTCATGATTTAAAAATCATGAATTCATGATCTATCTCATTTCATGAAATCATGAATTAGACTCATGATTTCATGATTCAATTCACCAAAATCATGAGTCAAAGCTACCGCTGCCATGAATGTGAATCATGAAATTATGAAATCAATGGGACAGGCGTTACCTTTATCTGTCAAACCGTGGCAATAAATTTGTGGCGTCCATAATCCTCAGCGGCGGCGTTTTTCTAATTTAAAACACGTTCTGTAAGTAATGTGGTTTAATCAACAATTGTATTTTAATAATAATCTATTATTTGTTAATTTAGAGCGCCCTTGCGGCTTTATTGCGAAACACTGGCTACGTTTGCGTCCAATTGTTATCATTAATATTTGTCTCTATCGATCGGAGGTGGCGTTTTTTTATTTATGTTGAGGAGATGGTGCTGGCAAATTCAAAAAATCTTTTTTGCAATTCCTGATCATAATATCTGGTTTACAGTTCGTCTTTGAGTGATAAAACAGCCTACTTTTCCATACCAAAGAAATGGATGCTTTAATGAACATTATGCAACTCAAATGGGTTGCATAATATTCATTATAACACTCATTTGGGTGCTATAATGAAAAACCAACACCAGAACAGTCGTTACGTGACTACATTTTGCTAAATTAGCTTGGGTAAGTGCTCAAATAGTGTATTCTATGCGCCCCGTAATAAATTAAATAGTTTGGCGGTCATGACATCCAAAATTTCCAAAGGCAAGTACATCTATCGCTTCACGGCTCATTGAACTTTGCAATGTGGCACGGTAACATGGAATCTGATTCTTCTCCGCAGCAACATAATTTATTGGCAAGAATGATCATGTGGAGAAAATTAGACTACAATTTTGGAATAGATTTATCAAATTGAAGTCCATTTTTAGTCATTGCAAAAAATAGCGTGTGCAACTCGTTGCAAAACTCGATTTTTTCAGCACTCGTAGTATTTATCCAACTCGGCAAGCCTCGTTGGATAAATGTACAACTCGTACTGAAAAAATCATCTTTTTGCAACTTGTTGCACAAACTACTATATATTGTGAATTAGGTTTTGATTTGAATTCAAAAGAACACGACTTCGATATTAAAATGTACCCATGTCCCTGTGTAGTTGAATACTGAAATGCAGAGCATGCCAAACATAAGAATATTCTACTTATAGGGGAAGAGGCCCCAAAACGCCCCCCCGATGCAAAACGCCTTTTGTGGTTTCCCTCATATTTACCGTCATTAATATGTCCGTAACAAAACTAGATCTAAAATTATGTAGGATAGGTGAATAAAGTTTCAAAATAGTGCATGGGAAGGTCGGAAAAACCGAAAATTTCCACATTTTGAAGAAACATCTAACATTTTGGCGAGGCAAAACGCCCTAGTGGCAATAACCTACAAAGTACTTGCGTCTCCACGGACTATCCATACTAGAATGCTGATTCGCCGACGCGTGGTACTTTGTTCCCTAGGAGCCGCCAGCTGAAAGGCGTTTTGCCTCATGAGTTTTCCGGCAACAGAATATCACCACTTTTTTGAAATGTGAATATTATCAATATGATTGAGATTTTTGACAATTTTTGAATGGCATCAACTAGCTATCTTGTTTGACTTATGCATAATGTAAAAATACCCATGAATAGCGTTACAAATAAGACAATAGAGCAGTGTTTGCTTAGCTAGGGCATATTGCCCCCCCTTCCCCTAATGTGTAGCAGCAATGCACATCTGACAGACTCATAAGTGCTGATTTCAATTTTTATACGTATTTCATTAATCTTAAATATGGGACGAGCTCTTCTTCTTCTTCTTCTTCTTCTTATTGGCATTACATCCCCTCACTGGGACAGAGCCGCCTCGCAGCTTAGTGTTCATTAAGCACTTCCACAGTTATTAACTGCGAGGTTTCTAAGCCAAGTTACCATTTCTGCATTCGTATATCATGAGGCTAACACGATGATACTTTTATGCCCAGGGAAGTCGAGATAATTTCCAATCTGAAAATTGCCTAGACCGGCACCGGGAATCGAACCCAGCCACCCTCAGCATGGTCTTGCTTTGTAGCCGCGCGTCTTACCGCACGGCTAAGGAGGGCCCCTCTAGTTCAAGTAAATTGTTCCATTTTCGTAAATTCAATCCATAATTTCAAGTTAAACAACTCATGCTGCTATGACCCGTCCTACGATCCAATGATCGGCTGAGCCCACATTTTAAAACTAATCTTCCATTTTCATGAGCTCAAATCATGATTTCAGGTCGAATGACTCATGGTTTCAGGTAAGATGACTCATGATTTCATGAACTAAATCATGAATCGATTCACAACTCTATGACGGATGGAACCCGCATTTACAAGAAAAGCTCCTATTTTCATGAATTGAACTCATGATTCCGGTCGAATGACTCATGGTTTCAGATAATATGACTCATGATTTCATGATCCAAATAATGATTAGCCGTCGGTAGAAAAACCGTAACGCATCAGTGCGTTACTGGAAAACAGATCATAAAACAAATCATGAATTCATGATTTATAATCATGGTGTATTTTCATAACATGAAAACGCACTATATTCATGAAATCATGAGTCATATTTATGATTTTCGAGAATGAAATTTTACCCGTGTAGAGCCTACACAGATAAAAATATGTTGTGATTTTAAATGTATTTTAATGCACATATTTGGAGCATGCAAAAAAAGTAACATTCAATCGATCTCACTTTTATTTTCAATCGAAATAAACTTAAACGGTGCTTGCTTGTAAAATTCAGTCAAATTTAATTGAATATCGAATGTTATTTCGTTTGTTGGGGTTAGCGACAATTTTACACGTCGTTGAATTTTCCAAATTATTTGCTGTGTACGTAAACATCCTTCGATTGCTGTAAAATTGCGATAATGTTGCAAAATACTACAGCGGGAAGAAATAAAATAAAAATATAAAACTGGATTCGATTTATGGATCTTGTGATTGATAGTCCTTCACTCTACCACAGTATCATTCATCACTTCGAAGGGACTGCATGTTGACTCACCAATAAAAACCATACGATTAGGGAGTTTTGTACTCGGGTTTCCTGTTACTTGATTGCACCATCATTGTGAGTTGTCAAAACGTTGAACGGTGCTAAATCAAACATGAAGATATTCCTACTCAACTTATCTGTAACTTAATTTAAACAACCAATTTAATTTTGACAGACGCATTGAAGTTACACGGTAAAAAATATGCAACTTAATGATTTTGTTTCGTATATGCCACATTCAGTGCAGTTTTTCTAATGGAACGTACACACTGTCAAGCAGTTTGACCAACATTGACTCGACCTCTCGTTTATTCAAACATCCATCAAGTTTCACTAACAGCGACACGAACAATCAATTTATTCGACCAACAATATCACACACGAACGACCGAAGCGCCAACTTGAGCACCAACCATCAAAAATTATATGGGGGTTTGTGCAACTTCACTACAAATTGTCAAACATGTTCGGCGAACCTTGACTCCACCCCCGACAACTCAAACCAAAATCAAACCGTTGTAATTTTTCCAACTGAGCCGCCAACTGTCAAATGGTTGTTCGAACAACTTCACACACGTTCAAACAAAGCAGCAACCGAAGCGTTTTCTTTGGGGCGGAGTCAATGTTCGTCAAACTGCTTGACTAGTGTGTACGTAGCATAACAACCTATTCTTTGGTTGTTTGTTTTCAAATGCCAAACGCGTAGGTATTGCTTTGGAATGTTAATGAAACATTGATCACAATTCGAAACTTTTTGAAATCTTGATGCAACTTTTTTGTGCTTTGATGTTTTTCCAATGCCTTTAATGAATCTGAATAGAAACAAGGTGCTTTTTAGAAGATGTTGCGTGTGCTACTTGGGTAATCTTGTGTCATCTGAGGTTGCGTTATCCCATACAACCAATGATATATCTAGGGTACTTGTTCAAAAGGACGTATGTGATTTTGTAAACAGAGATTCAAATGTCGATTTACCCAATCCGATGGCACTCCCACGCAAACCAACATTATCAACAGGTATCCGGAGGCTTCCCCTACCTGCCTGTGATGATGGTTTGCGTGGGAGTGCTATTAGATTGGACAAAAAAAAAGAAATGTATTCATTTATGAACAAATCTAATTTCCATTGAAGTCAATTAACCATGACAAATAAAACTGATATCAAACCACCAACGTATTATGGTCTACGGAATTCCTTGACGGCACTACATCTTGACAGGTTTTACTGTAACAATAACAGCACTTGCCTATACGAACGTTCTTTCGCCGTACATCGGGATAAAGTCTACTAATTATGAGCCTCATCGAACAGCACACACACCTCGCTTTGACATCGCTTTCTTCGATAGCTGGAAGGATGGTTCGGTAGGCAGCATTACAATGTAATTGCATTCAGCCGACTAGTTGGCCACTCAGCAAGATTCTCATCTCAGATAGAGGCACGATGCTTACGCCACCACACCGCCCTGACCGACGGAACTCGCGGCAAGCATAATTACATCGGGAATGCCGCCTATGCTATTCCTACTTGCATGATGAGACACGGGCCTCAACCCAACAGCGGCTGACCGTCGTCGTCTGCGGGATCACCGGAATGCAGCGAAGAACGGTTTCTTGGCAATTATGGTAAACGAAAATAGTTCTTGATGGTGGATAATAGCGTGAAGTGATGCTGGTTGATATGAGAAGGTTGTCATTATCCAGAAACTTGTATGGAGAATTTTTAATTTTCCACCCGTTCACCAAGTACGTACAAGTGTCGCTGTTGTATTATTGGAAAGGCATGGCCACAGGTCAGTAACTTAATGGGATTTACTGAAGAGATGGCTCTTCGATCACTCCAGTTTGAACTTGTTATTTAAAGTGCATTAATTTGCTTGATGTTCGGTTGCTGTGTATGGGTTGGAGTGGACCCAGTTATGATTTAATGATACCAGTAATGCAAAGATTAAAATTAAAGATCATTTTTATCGTTGTATCACTGGTCCTTTTGAAAGCCTAATTCAGTATTTGCGAGAACCGATTTTGTTCTTATTCGTGTGGTTTGGACTGCCAAGATAGTCGAAAGTGGTTCGGTCGGTGCAGCAATTCGTGAGTGAGAACGTGGTTTTGAGTTTTTTTTTAATTTCATTTCAATTCTTAGAGCAAAAATCTTAATCAAGTCAGTGAGCAGAGCAGAGTGAAGTAATTAGTTTCTTGAACGCCAGGAAGAATTATGGTGAACATGTTTGATAAATTTCAGAGAAAAGTCTTGAAGCATCCACGAATTCCTCGATCTCGCAAATAAAGATAAGAAAAAACATATCCACAAAATTCCCCAGCGAAAAAATCCGATGTGTATTGCCACGACAATTCAATGGAATTTTCCGAAAGAATTTCGAATGAAATTTGCAAAAGAATTCTGGTGAAAATTTCGAAAAAATCATTATTCGAATTGATTCTGATGACAATTCTTGAGTGAATTCTACTGGAAACTTTAAAAGATATTCTAGTGGTCATTATTCTGTCTGTGCTTAAAAAAAACTTACGTTGTCTATGTTCTGGGATCATATAGACCCCAAATTGAAATTTATATAACTTGTTTACTGTTTGGCGAATTTAGGGATTTTTGAGCCATTTCGAAAGATAATTTCATTATATTTCAGGTAGTAATCCAATATTGACCATAGGTGGACGGGTACTTCGCGGGAAGGGGGTTTTCGTGAAAGGATACAAAAACAGTGATTTTTTTATGTTCATTTTACTTATATCTGGAAATCTTACCCATTGAACTACATCTTTTCAAAAAGGGTATGCAGAAAGGCGTGTGCAATGATTAGTTTAGAACGTGGCGGCCAGGAAGAGGTATATTTGAAATCATTATTCTAGACTCCTCAAGATATTCCTATATATGTAATTTTTCACATTGTAAATATTCCTATCGCACAAATTTGGAATTTGTAAAAATTCTGTCCTAAACCAAATTCGTCTGGTGGGAATGGACTGTCTTGGGACGAAAAAAAATTATTAGCAATTTTACAAATAGGGGACAAATTTACTGATCTTTGGTTACGCATGTAGACCCAAAGGCTTTAACTCAAGGGTTTTCTTGGACGACATTCTGTGAACGCATTCTATTATTTGCATCGCTGGATCAGGTCGAATACAAAAATAACTTTTGGTAGACTCTACCACAACATTCATGTTTACCAAAAATACTACGCACCAAAATACATCAGACCTCACATGGAACAATATATTCAAATATAACTGCTCACTAGCGTCGCCTCTTGGAAGAAGTGCTCATTATATAGAGCATCGCTTTGCAGTATTGTTGCTGAATACAACTTGGGTGTAGGTAAAAAGGATCTAAAGCTAGTTAGAGCAATATTTCAAACATGCAAGAATATTGCAAGCAGCGCTGCCTATTTGTAAAATTCCTAATTATTTTTTTCCGTCACCCATTGCTACCAGACGAACATTGTTAAATATATCATCTTTACAGATTTCAAATTTGTGCGATAAGAATATTCACAATGTGGAAAAATCTAAAAAAGTCTAAAAGTCTAAAATAATGATTTCATATATACCACCATCTAGCGGCCAAGTTCTAATAAACCAATGCCTCTTGTAAAATCACATGCCTTCCTGCATACCCTTTTTGAAAAGATGCAGTTCAAAATGGGCAGCATTTTCAGATATAAGTAAAAAAGAAAAAAAAACCTGTTTTTGTACCCTTTGTTACCGGCGGGTAACATTTAATTAGATATATATTAAATCCATTCAAGCGTGAAGAAAAATTGCTAAAGTTTTAACGCCGATTTCAAATTTACATGGTGGGTGGATTAAACACCTAATTTGGCCAACCCTGGAAAATACATATTTTTCCAAAATAATTGATCAGTTGAAAGAAGCGTTGAACTGTGAGGGATATATGTTTTGATAGAACTAATAAAGCCCTCGCGAGTTGCTTTATTTTTGGAGTTATTCGCAAAATTGGCCAAATTAGGAACATGGCCAAAACCGGTACAGTTCCCCTACCCGACAATGAGCGATATCGACCACAGCGAAGGTTTGATTGAAAGCAGGAAGTATAGAACGCGCGCTTTCCTTGGGGAGATGAGTGACCAAGTCAGACGGTGGGTGAACAAAGCCGATGAGATAGAGAGGCAGTTGGATTTGTGGCTCGGTGTAAGGAGCTTGTTTTTAGGCAGTTCGGTGTGAATCGTGTGTTTTTTATGTTCGGCAACCCAGAGGTGCCATCTTGGGTAGACTCCAGTGGACACTACTCCATCCAACCGACATCACCCGTCTGGATCATCGAACAACTCGATTGTTTTTTTCTTCCTAAGCAATGCAGGGGGAATCTGCTCAACAGACATCCTGGGTTGTCCAGGAAGTGCGGGGTTAGGGACCACCTCCAACAGCAAACGAGGGAGGCAGGACTACATCCCCGACCCGCTAAACCGTTTCCATTGCCGCCAAGCCCATAGTCCCTTCGGTACAACCAGAAAGTAATGCTTCAAAGGGGGGCCAGTGCACAACGCACCCTCGAGGTTAGCTGCGTGTCCTTGCAGCACCGAACATCGTAACTCGCTTTTTTAGAAAAACCCCATGGTATCGTGCCAGTGCGTTGCCGGCTTTCCAGGTGGCCTTACCACACCCTATGTCCTCGGAAGGTGGGAAGGGTCGACTTCGCGCCTGCTTTCCTCTGCACGACTGGTATCAAGAATGATGATGCCGTGTGCACCCCAAATTGACCTCTCTGCGACAGGGTCTATTCGTCAACACACAGAGGGACTTGCCGACGCAGTGCCTACGCCTGCCCCACCGTTGACGAGGACCCCTTTCCGTCCTCGGGCTCGTAACCCGCCCGGTTGACCGACGCCGCGATAGCGACGATACCATGTTGTTCTTCGCGCGGCCACTTGTTCGATAAAAGGATCGAGTTCGACCACAGAGCATGACCACCGGTATGACCCATGAAGCCGACTCCGATCCCTTGGACCACCTCTTATTTGCGCCTGAACTAGCCATCCTTGAATCCACGCGCCACCTTCTGCGTAGAATCCGAGACGAATTGGCCGATAGCCGATAAAACGGCGTTCCAGCCAACTTCATCTTTACACATCCTCCGAACTAGGTTGTCCGGGGTAGTGTCCAGACCACATGTGCCAAGCATGTGGTCACGCATTGCGCGAAAACGTGGGCACACGAACAACACGTGTTCCGCCGTTTCCTCTAAACCTGCGCACACCAAACACTCGGGCGAGGCCGAGCAAGCCAGCTGCGTTACCTGCACTGTGATTTTGCAGCACGCTTAAACGCCGGGCACATCGAACCCCCCATGGGGTGCTTGCTGTTCACAGCTTTGCTGGAACAAATCAAACAATTGGGAGGGTTCGTGCAGCATTGTGCCTTATGTCCCTTCAATCCGCAGCGTCGGCAGAGATTGCTTCTGTCAGGGCCTTTGCAGTCCCATTGCTTGTGTCCCGGTTCCAGGCACTTGAAGCAAACTTCGGGTTGCTCGTATATGCCCACAGGGCATACCGACCATCCCACCTTGATGCTCCCTAACGTGACTACCTTGGAGGCGTCCGCTGCAGATAGACGAACCAATGCTACCTGCGTCCCTGCCGGACCTTTCCGTAGCCGAACGGCTGCGGTGGGCGTCTCCACTTCACACTGTCGCCGCAGTGCCGTGACGAGCTCTTCGACTTCGGTGATCTCGTCCAGGTCTTTAACCCTTAGATTCACTTCCGTCGTGAGTGCCCTCACCTTGACCGTCTCGCCTAGGATTTCCTTCGCCAACTTCTTGTAGGCGGCGCCCTTTTGCGAGACACCCCGCTTCAGCTCGAGGATCATCTCGCCCATCCAGATACGTCTTGTTCGACGTATGTCGGCGGCGAGTTCACCGAGCTTGACGTCATTCCTCATCGCCTTCAAGACGTCCGAGTACTTAGCCTCGTCCGTTTTGATGACTAGGGCACCGCCCCTGGAGCGATTGGCGCATACCCTAGACTTCTCTCTACCCTCATTCGCCTGGGCCTTCTTTTCGGCCCTTGACATCTTCGGTTTCCTCTTGTCTTGGCCAGGGTCCAGGAGGCGTCATCCCCCTCTATTTCTCTGGTCTGGTGCGGCTGAGAGCTTTCAGCCTGGCGTAAGCCCTTACCACCGTCTTTCCTGGGTGGACGGACCTTTCCAGGTCCTTCCTCCTCCGGTTTTGGAGATACCTGGCCGGGGTTCAGCTTCCCAGCCCCACTACCCTACCCGGAGTAGTAACCCTCCGCGTTTTGGAGCGGCCCCCATCCCCTGGAGACTGTCTCCCCCGTTTTTGTGTCTGCTCCGTTGGAGCAGTCACCCCCGACGTACCCGCAAATACTTGAGCCTCAGTCTGGGTAGACTTTGGCACCACCGTCTTCGCTGGCACGCCCTCGGTCGATTCGACCTTGCCCGAGTCCACGAATCCTTGGGCCTCAGTCTGGGTAGACCTCGACTCCACGGATTTCACGGGTTTACACTTGGCCGTCCCGATCGCCCTCTCCAGCTTGGTGTCTAGCATCGACTTTCGAAGTTTCAGCAAGCTCCTCTTGAGTTCCTTACTGATATTATGCTTCGATGACGCAAAGTCGATGTTGGCGTCTAGCTGTTCCGTCGCCACCTCGAGGCCGAAAGCCCATCGCGTTTGTGGTTCATCTCCTTCACAAGCCATGGGCCGTCTATAACCTCTACCGGCGGAGCCTGGGAGATGGTTAAGTGACCCACGCTGGCGCTGCGCACTGAGCTGCCGACTATTGCCTCTGGCCTCCTATGCGGAGACCTGAACAACCCACCTCTTGCGAAGGGGTTGTCGCCTACACTACTACCACTAATTGAAGAATTGACTTGGTTTTTACATTGGCACATCTTTCCCAGCACTATGAAGCCGGTTCCCAGCTCATTGGTGGTGCCACAGCTTTGGTAGAAGGTAGCCGCTCGATGCCCGCTTTTCCACACTTTCTGTCCTGTCCAGCAGATTTCCTGCAGCGCTACGACATCGAAGTTGCGGGGATGTAATTCATCGTAGATTATCCTGTCGCAACCTGCAAAGCCTAGCGACTTGCAGTTCCATGTTCCAAGCTTCCAATCGTGATCCTTTATTCGTCGCCTAGGTCGTTGCCAATTGTATCGAGTCGTATTATCTTCTATGTCGTTCGTAATAGTTGTTTTTTAAAGGCGGCTTATTGGGCCTGCGCAAACCTCCTGTCTCGTCGGAGGGCCGTCGTGTCAGGGCTGTTTACCGTCCCACCTAACACCAGGACTTGGGCTTGTGCGCTTTGAGCGGCACACGGTCGCTTTGGCGGAGCCTACTTGCGGATTCATGCAGCTTTTTATAGAGGTTTAACAGGGCCCACTGTCAAACCCCACCACATCTTAGCCTAGCAGTAAGATGCGCGGCTATAAAGCAAGACCATGCTGAGGATAGCTGGGTTCGATTCCCGGTGCCGGTCTAGGCAACTTTCGGTTTGGAAATTGTCTCGACTTCCCTGAGCATAAAAGTATCAGCATGTTAGCCTCATGAAATACGAATGCAAAAATGGTAACTTGGCTTAGAAACCTTAAGCGGTTAATAACTGTGGAAGTGCTGAATGAACACTAAGCAGCGAGGCGGTAATATCCCAAAGGGGAAAAAGAAAAGAAAAATGCAGGACAACGTCTGCTGAGTCAATTAGTTAGTTGCAATAAAAAATGTTGTTGCGAATGAATTATTGGCAGTGGCTGATTTGTTACCCACCGCCGTCACATCCAGGCGCTATAGTATATGCGCAAAATAGCCAGCAAGAGTTAACCGCCAGAAATTTGTATGGTGAAAGACATCTAACGCGGGTTTTCTCAAAATAAGGAACTTTTCATGAAAAACTATTTGGTACTGGTTATGCAGGAAGGTGTCCGCTACTACGCCTACCAAATATCTTTTCGATAAAGGTGCTTAATTTTGAGAAATCTAACGTTAGATGCCTTTCGCCATACTGATTTCAGAAAGTTAACTCCTAGTGTGCCGCTGTAAGCACGCTCAAAGCAGGCGATGCATTCCACTGAAAAAGAAAACCCGATGAGAATTTTCAAAATAGCTCCATTTGGAATTTCCTAAGGCTTTTGAGTTTATTTTTTTTAATTAGTTCTTCTCTTTAAGATGTCTGAAGAGATATTCGATCCACCATTGGTAGCACCGCAACCGCTGCACTTGGCACGGTGTCTTCGCATCACAGAAACGACTGGTATGACGGCGAATGTGAGCAGTTACTGGGGGAGACGAATGCAGCATGGACGAGATTGCTGCCACCACAAGAGGGCGAACGAGGCACGATACAAACGGGCCCGGAACAGACAAAACTCGATTCTCCGGAGGAAACAACATCAGCATGAAGAACTAGACCGTGAAGAGACGGAGTAACTGCACCGCGTCAATAAGACACGAAAGTTTAATGAACCATTTACGTAAGAGCCACGTGCCTCAGCCTGGCATGTGTAAGGACATAAACGGGAACTTCCTTACAAATGATTGTGAGGTGATCTGAAGATGGCAGTAGCTCTGTGGAGAGCACCCGAATGTGCCCAACAATGATGGCGGTATTGTGACCAGCATGAGAGCACGTGCTCTGGATCTCCAGAAAATCCAAAAGAAATTGGCCGTCCAAAAAAACAACAAAGCCCTTGGTGTCGACCAGCTACCAAGAAAGCTACTTAAATACGGTGGTGAGGCATTGGCTAGAGCGCTGGAGTGGAAGGAAGGGGTCAGGGGTCCCATCTACAGAAAGGGCGATAACCTGTATTCACATTGCTGAATGCCGCCTGCAAGCTACCCGACTAGAAGGTCATATCAAAATTATATCAACATATGTTATTATGTTATAATAAATTTTTATTACAAAATTTGTTAGAAACATGGTGCAGGATGTTGTTAAAATATCTAAATTTCTATCAAAAATTACACTACTTGAAACAAAAATTTTGTTACAGTTTTATCATAAAAATAACATATTTTGTTAGAAATTTATAACAGAATCAGATACAAAATATATTGTTCACTGTGCAGTTGTAATGTTTTACAGGTCGTGATAGGCCATCAGATTGTGATCAACAATCAGAAATATTAGTTTTGTCTGAACAAGAATATTTTTAAGAACATAAAACTAGCAACATTACAAATTAGACAACCTTTTCAAATTATATCATCGATATGATAACTATGGCAGGAGACTTTGCCTTAGATGTTATTTTAATTGCCTACTGTTGGGCAATTCGGTGTTAATCATTTTTTAAATCATATTATGATAAAATTCTGTTACAACATTTGAAAGTTAATGGCTAATAAGAACAAAATTGTATCAACATAAGTTATAACTATCACAATATGTTAAAATTGTGTTTAGTTTTTGTTATGCTCTTCTAGTCGGGTACACTCCCAAATTTTAAGCCGTCGCTTAGCACCAATAACAGGACAGTTCGTGGGTCAGTATCAGGCGGGATTCATAGGCGAACGTTTGTCAGATGTTGCAGGAATGCTGCCCACATATCATCTATTCATAGACTTCAAAGCTTCATATGATACAATCGATTGGCACCAGCTATGGCGGCTAATGTACTAACACGGATATCCGGATAAGCTGATAAGGTTAATCAAGACGACGATTGATCGGGTGATGTTCGTAGTTCGAGTTTCAGATGCATTCTCGAGTCCCTTTGAAACGCGTAAAGAGTCGCACTAGTCATCAACACGTCGAAGATGGAGTACATAATAGAAAGAGGCTTAAATAAGAGAAGATAACGAGAGCAAACTCATCACGAGTTTGTATCAATGGTGACGAATCCAAGGTGGTTGAAGAATTCGTATATTTGGGCTCAGTAAACGATATGATTCCAGCAGTGAAATTCAAGGCGCATCGTGACTGGAAATCGTACATACTTTGAACTCCCTAAGATCGAATAGAGTTTGTCGCCATACCATACTGACTATCTACAAAACGCTCGTTGAACCGGTAGTCCTATACGGGAACGAGACTTGGACGATACTCGTGAAGGATTGACGCGCACCCGGAGTTTTTGAAAGGAAAGTGCCGCGTACCACTTATGGTAGAAGGTACGTGCACAGAGAAAAAGCGTTGATAAATTCATTAAGCAAAAAGTTCACGGTGTATTTTGTGTCCCGGTGTATTTTGGCTCCCGAGCTAACGGGTGGTTTTTGTTTTAAACTTGATAACCTAACTACTATGTACACTAATATTTACATTGAAAATTTGATAACCTAGATCCCTAGCAGCACACATGTTCCATAGAAGTTACTGCATTTCGTGTGCGACCAGATTCAGTCACAATCAAGTTGCTGTAACCATTTTTGCTTGACTTGTGCTGCTCGGGATTGGAACTACCGCCCAAATAGCGGCCTGGTACAAAGCTAAGCAACGGGCCCAAAACCGATCGTTACACTCACCAAAGCGCTCGTGAAGTGCTTTGATACCAGCAAGACGGTGGACCTCAGAATTTCGTGTCCTGGGAGAGTGTTGATGATCATCCTCGGGAACTTGATGGAGCTTCAGATGATGAGTTTTAGAGCAGCTCTCCTATGCCGGGACGCAGTATTCGATCACAGGGAGGATGATTTGCTTTAAATAGCAAGCCTATTTTTCAGGGATAATGACGACCGCCGGTTGATCGAAGTGTACAGTAGTTTCAACAAAACGTTATACATTGTTACCGTCTTGTCAACCTGTTGCCGGAAAATAAGCTGGTTACTCGGGTCAGTTGATGTACGGTTGATCGACCACGTCGGAATCCAAACTCCTCCACGCGCAAGATGTTATATTGATTGGTAGACTCGAGTAGAAGGTGGTAAATTACTTTTTCAAACAGCTTGGATAAATCCTGAGAGAAGGCTGATGGTACGATAGCTTTTAAAAAATAGGACCCTTCCCAGACTTCCGGTCTGGGGTCTTCATGTTTTTTGATGATTTTATTTAGGCCGTCAATTCATCAGCTGTGATCTCCAACTCCTCCGAGAAGTCGTTTGGAGTCAGATGAATGTTGTTCGCAAGCTCGCTGACGGCTGCTTTATGTGGACTGATGATGTTATGTCCAAGATTGTGCGAGCCGACGAAGTTACGACCTATTGCAGTAATCTTCTCTACAGGAGTTATCAAGTGATCCTTAGAGTCATTGCTGTCTAGTGGGATCAAAGGTGGAATGGGCCGAGGCTTGGATTTTAGAATTTTGGTTAGCTTCTAGAACGGCTTAGGGGCCGTATACATATTACGTAAGCACTTTTGGGTGGAGGGGGGTCTGATGTTTTCTTACGCGCCATATAAATAAAAAAATATTTGTATGAGAAAAATCTTCAATGGGGGAAGGGGGAATTGAAATACCCAGGAAAAATGCTTACGTAATAAGTGTACGGCCCCTTAGCACAGTCTGGGAGAGCGCGGATCTTATAGAAGAAATCACTATTTCTGAGGTCCACCTTTTTGGCTTGGATTATTTTTGGCAATTGCACCTGGTCTTAAGCGCAGGCAGCCCAGTACATTGGTACTACCTGCGAGTGATATTTCGCAAACGGATTAAATCTTTGATGAGTTTATCAATGGTTTTCGTATTGCTTACCTGGCGGGCCTTTGGTACATACATACATACTGCTGGATAGGGATAGCGCCTCTTGGATGGCGTGCAGCTGCTCGTTGACGTCTTCGGATGACACCGGATACCGCTGGTAGTCGATGCCCTCGTACACGCACCGTTGAAACCGACCCCAGTTGACTTGGAGATAGTTCCGGGTTAGCTCGTGCCGATTCACCGAAGTTCCAAAATCAGCTGCCACCGGATAATGATCCGAGCTGAGCTACTGGAAGACGATCGGAGGAGACTTGATCGTTCATATTCGTGATTAAGATGTCGGGCGTTGCGTGGCCCGGACCGTGTCAACCTGGTAGGGCTGTCAGGGCTCAGGATGGTGTAGTGGCCCTTCATCTCGTCGTTGGAAAAGACGACTCCGTTCCAGTTTCAGACGGTGTTGCCCCACGATTGGTGCTTTGCGACCAGATATCCGGCGACGATGATTTGTCCCTGCCGCCGAGTTAGCTTGATTATATCCCTTCGTAATTCGGCCGACGTGCCATCGTCGACTTTGACTTGTGTGAGACAGTGACGACTCCGATGGAGGTGGTGACTTACGCTCTAATGGCTTCGATGATGTTGAGCTTGTCCGCAGCAGACGGCAGGCGATGTTGCTCCGTAAGGCGATTGTCACTCCACCCCCTCTGGAGCTTATTCGACCGAACCTCATCAGCTTAAAACCAGGAATTGTTGCACTTACTTCGGATTTCAAGTGGGTTTCGGTGATAAAAGTCGTGACGCGACAATCTCCTTCTCCTGAAGGAAATCGCTGAGGTCGAAGATTTTGCTTTGCGAGCAAGCATTACAGCTCACCAGACGTGCGTACTGATGTTTTAATTAAAAGCCATTTTCAATGACGAAAAGGCCCAGAGTGCAGATCTGGTCGAACCGGGATTTACAGCTTCGAAGCCTAGCCGCATCGGAGTCAGCTGTGTAGAGCGGAGCGGAATCCTCCGGGGGAAGAGGATGCTCATTAGACCTCTTCATGTTTTCAAAAAGTATCAAAAATTCAACCGGTCAGCCCAGAATCACAATTCACATGCTAAAATAAGTTTCCTGTCAAATTTTCAGCTAATTCGGATAAAATTTCGAGGTGGCTCAAGTCGATTTAGTGTTTTCGGGCTATTTTCAATTTTGAAAAAAATCTAACAAGAGATATAAACGTCGAAAACTATCACAACAACCTCTATACGGAAGCTTTGGGTGTGCTCTACAAGTCTTGTGAACATTGCGATTCGTTCCGTTCACGTTTTGTCCATGTTAAAGCTTTTAAGTGCATAAAAAAACTGTTTCCCCCAAAAGTCGTTGTTCTACAAAATTCTTGAGTTTATGACAAATAATTGCTAATTTATTATATTATTATTCCTCTTTTTTCCTTGAAAATATGAGTAATATAATTGTCACTGTGCGATTTATCGTTAAACTCTTAAAAATCAGAAGCTGAACATTTGTCATAAATTTGCACGTTAGGATTTCTTCAAACAAGTTGTTCGAACAAAACATAAATCAAATCATATGATATTTGATGCTTAAAACAAACAATTTCCAAATTTTGTTAATTTCACAATATGTCTGCATGCTTTTAACATTGAGTGCATCGTAGTAACAAGTAAACGAAGCTTCTTTGTTTGAACAACTTGTTTAAAGAAATCTCAGCGTGCAAATTTATTACAAATGAACAGCTTCTGATTTTTAAGAATTTAACGATAAATCGCACATTGACAATTATATTACTCAAATTTCCATTGAAAAAAGAGGAATAATAAATCATTTGTCATAAACTCAAGAATTTTGTAGAACAACGACTTTTGGGGGAAACAGTATTTTTATGCCCTTCAAAGCTTGAAAATCACTTTAACATGGACAAAACGTGAAAGGAACGAATCGCAATGTTCACAAGACTTGTAGAGCACACCCAAAGCTTCCGTATAGAGGTTGTTGTGATAGTTTTCGACGTTTATATCTCTTGTAAGATTTTTTTCCAAAATTGAAAATAGCCCAAAAACACTAAATTGACCTGAGCCACCTCGAAATTTTATCGGAATTAGCAGGAGACTTACTTTAGCATAAGAATTGTGATTCTGAGCTGACCGGTTGAATGTTTGATACTTTTTGAAAACATGAAGAGGTCTAATGCTCATCTTGCTACCGGCGTCTGTTGCAGCACTTGTCCCGGTGAGAATGGAAGGAAAAAATCATGTTTTCTTTTCTATTTCATGCCTTCTCGGCAGACCCAGTAGCAGCTCATTTGCTGGTGTCTGTACCAATCAGAACGTGGTAATGAGATGATGAAAGAATGATGCGGCACCCATATTTATAGGTAGGGTATCTGTTCCTATATCAATAACAATAAGGCAATGCGCATATGAAATTGATTGATTTCTCACCCTATAATCAAGAAACATGAGAATAATTATGCTCACCTCACGTAATTTTTAATTGAGAACAATTTGGCATCTTCAAAAAAGAAATTATTATCACATTCTAGAATTATTTAGCTAAAAAACATCATCACCGCCATGTACCTATTTCAATAACATTCAAAAACAGTTAATCCTATGCTTGTACCTATATCAATAATACTGTTTCCAACATAAAATACGCACACTATTACTTGTGTGTATACGTAACGATATGATTGCAGTGATGCCGAATTCGTCAATGTTTTGTATTTGAGTTGAATTATAATTACAAAATTGCAGTTTTTCAACTTATCAGTTTAATTTTATCTTTGTAATAGATATTTTTTTCGATATACCTTATTTTACAAACATAAAAGTTGAATTTCACAGTGAAAGTTCATTCAAGCATTTTCGAAATAAAAATCTAGGTCGGCAACCCTTGAAAGTACTGCAAGCCATGTAAACAGTTTGGAATACGGACAAGCATAATTTAGACGTTGTTCGAAATAAACCTATATCAAACTATAGGAAATCGCGTTGGTTTTTCAAGTATAATTATATTCATAGTGAAAATGTGATGTGCTTTATGTGTTGTGAAGTGAATTTTGAAAGAATACATTTGTGTTGACTTGAAATAGAGTGGAAAACAACGGCGTGAAAACAGATTAATCTGCTAGTAGCATTCGAGCAGTGCATCAAACCATCAGTTCAGAGGTAGGAAAATGAAAAAAAGTGCTTTATAATTTTATCTTTTTATAATTTGATTCTTGTGAATTAGAACATTACATAAACAAAATCTTGAATAATATTCCAAACATTCAAGAATGTGTTCCATCCATTATTGTGTACATACGATGTGAGAAATTGTAATTAAATTGATTTTTAATTTGGTTTATCGACGGTTGAGATTAATATACGGGCTGTTATTAATATGGGAACAGATACCCTACATTGAGTTCAAGCAATGCTTTGCAGTGAAAACATTTTTAGGCTTATTGAAACAAGTCCGACCGTTCGTCGCAACAATACTCAGCAAACTGAATACATATTACTTCACTTCAACACTATCATTCCGAAATATTTACACAGCGGATTAAATCCAATTGTCTTGCATTCTCAAAAAAAAGTTCGCTTCACGTTCATTGGAAGTATTGTACCAAAGAGTATTTTCTAATTGAAAATTAGGTAATTCTCCGAAAGCACATTTTAGTAAAGAGATTCAATTTTGTTTTATTCCTGACAGCTTGTAATCTTGATCTTATACACTACAAGAAGAACGCTAACAACGTTTAAAATCTTTCAATACAGCGAAACGTGATCGATTTAGAAATTTTGAAATGACACCCGGTATAATAAAAAGAGACGTAAGTCCTACGACAAAAAATTAACTCGTATTCTTGTTAATGGAAAACGATTCTTTAGAAAAAATCCGATTCGTTCGAATAATTTTCTTTTTTGATTTTGGTAGCGTAAACGAAATGCACATCTACTTTCGTTTGGAAGAGCTTTCGAAAGGATTCAAGATTATGGATGAATGATTTTAAAATCCTCAAACATGTTATCTCTATTGTATCAATGCAATACATTTAATAAGATTTGTGGATATTTTTGTAATAGATGTGTAGAATATTTCTGTTTTAGAAATCCCTAGGATACACCTGTTGTTCATACGATATTGTGATTATGATACATCTCACTTTTTTCCTAAAATAAATAGGGCAACAGTTCTATGATTAGCTTATCTATAATTAACCAAAGGTGACGTAACAAATAATTCGCGTGATTCTATAAATAGCTTGTTAATCAAAGTTTGGATATCACATTTCCTTCCATTTAAAATATCTGTACGCACCAGTGGGAAGCTGCCTCTGCTTTGATCCTTCATTGGATGTCCATATCGATTATACTCGCATTGGTTGGTGGCAAACATCATGGGTCCAGTTTCCCACGGAAGATTTTCCCCCTTTGCTCCAGCCGAAGGTTGACGGTACATATTTACATATTTTATCATAATGAAATATGGTTGACACCCTCGCCATCGAAAAAGAGGAAAAAAATAAACAAATCGCAAACAATAGGAAAAGGTTGCAGTGGAAAACATTCGTACTTTCGAATATAAAAGGACCGATTGATTTCAGGATAACATCAGTTGTGTTGAGCAAGTCCACCTGCGATACGTGATAACATAATCAGACATATTTCATACAATTTCTACTGCTAGTTTTCTAGGAAAATGTGTTCTCTAAGGTGATTAAAATACTGTATGTTCTAAGTGGTTCCGTTAGTCGGATTATTTTAACAGATTCTAAAGTGAAGTTTCTATGGAATTGTCGTGTTTGAAATGAAGAAATATGAAAAAATAGCTATCATGCAATTGATGTTTGTTCAGGAACTGTTCCTCTAGAAGAATTTGAGTTTTTTTTCAAATTCTTTTAGTCGTTTCAACGTAAAATGTGTAGTAGGGAAACATTTATTTTCTCCAAAATAAATTAAAGTAATCCCGTTTCTTTGCTAGATATTATATAGCTCAATATGTCCGCTAATTGAATGTAAATCTTGGCGACTCAGATCAGTTTCCTCATACTAATTTCAAAGTCGTACCTCCTTTACTCTATGGTTCCATCAATATCGAGTGAGTGAAAGTTCACTGTAATAGGGTTATTACGGAGAACAAGGAAAAGTTGGATATTTCCACGAAATGACGGCGCGATTCCGAAAAAAAGTCGACAGTTGTCCGTTGCTCATTTTTTTAGATATGTGTCTCTGACAATGCGAGGTGCCGAGTTCGGTGGTCTTGTGGCTACCGCTTCGGAGGTCATGGGTTCAATCCCAGGCTCATACCTTTCATCTTTTCTGTCTTAGTTCTTTCTGTGTTTCAAGTTTATTTAAAACGATTCCTACTGTTGTTATACTGCCAATAAATTATGTTATGCATTTATGGGCAGTACACCTTTTACTAACAATTCCAAATCCTCCCGTGGCACCTATGAAAGGTCGTAAAGTTCTTTGCATCTTTCTTAAGTAGGTGTCCAACTGACAATTCTTCCCTTTTCCAAAGCATTCGTCAGGACTGTTGGAGAGTGCCTTGCCTCCATATAAGAGAAAGTGATTAGTCTCAAATCAAAATCTTTGATGGTAACGGATGGAAGTAAAGCTACTTCTCATACAACACCTATGTTTTTTTTTTGAATTTCTAATGCTAATTTAGTGCCTCTGAAAATACGAATTGCATTGAGGTTGTTATTAGTTTGTATTTTGAACAGCTTTACCATAAGAATGACTTGAAGAGATATTTTGTTGAACACGAACTCCAGTTGGGCTTGAGAGAAAAGGATGAGTCCACTAATAGTTGGTGCAATCAATGGTTCATTCACTTCCTCCATGTATCGTCTTTTATCTGCCACCCATAATTATTAGTAACACTTTCGATTCAAAGATTGTAAGTGCGCGTTTATTCTGCACAAGGTTTGTCCAGGTCTTGTCTCCATAGAAAACTACTATACTTATACACTATGATGGCAAGATCTATTTTGATCTGGCGGCGGCCAAGTAAGTATGATCTTCTGTCATTATGCGTTTCCGAATTTTTCTACTGGTATCGTTTTTGGTGGTCGTTAGTGAATTCGAGTCCATCACCTAGGCAAACGGGTACGTGCGACTAAAACGGTAACACGCTGTATGTTGGCTCTAATACCCCGAATAGAGTCGAAAACGAGTAATATAGTGCTAATAGTAATCTGGGCTGCTACCTCGATTTCGGGACCACTGATACAACACCCATGATGTGTTTTCTCTGAAGTGTTCGTTCGAAATCTTCACACAATCTTCTACACCACCCATCATTGCTTTATTATTATTTATTTATTCAGACTAAGGCCGAAGTGCCCTGTGCGGTATATAAGAGTCTTCTCCATTCGGCTCGGTCAATGGCTACACGTCGCCAACCACGCAGTCTACGGAGGGTCCGCAAGTCATCTTCCACCTGATCGATCCACCTTGCCCGCTGCGCACCTCGCCTTCTTGTGCCCGTCGGATCGTTGTCGAGAACCATTTTCACCGGGTTACTGTCCGACATTCTGGCTACGTGCCCGGCCCACCGCAGTCGTCTGATTTTCGCGGTGTGAACGATCATTGCTTTAATCAGTCTTGAAAGTTTTCCGTAGCTTAACACAGAGTAATTTACCATTGGTGACAGTTTTCACACTCCAGCTTGTTGCCTTTCTTTCAGATTGGACATATGGCTCCTTCCTACCACTCCTCCGGCAGCTTTTCTGTTTCCCGGATTCTGATTATCAGTCTTTGCAGACAAGTGGTCACCTTTTCGGACTCACTTTGAAGAGTTTAGCACCGATACTTTACCTTACCAGCTCCTAGCGGGCTTGGTAGTCATATGGCTACTGCTTCTGCCTCATAAGCAGGAGGTCGTGAGTTCAATCCCATGTCCGTTCCATTCTCCTACTTTGTATCTTTCTCTATATTTATCATGTTCTAGCAATCGCTAGAACTGGAAATGGATTTCCATTCCGTTTCCATTACTATTCCTATACCTTCAACTTGGGTAATCTGCTATAATTGGAAATGAACTATAGAGCTCGTTTCCTACATCCAATTAGAAATTCCATCAGTGGCTTTCTCCTATCTATCACATTGGCAGCTCGTTAACCAAGACGAACCTCTGCCTCTCGAACCTAACCCAAAATTCCAACAAATTCCGCATGAACTCGGGGCAAGTGCAGAGGTATATTCGGCTTGCAGTGGGCGAGTGGTTGCATCATCATTTCCTCCCCCTTCCCTACATTGACTTGCATTCTCACGTGGCAGGCGCCAGTATGACCTAACAAATGAGATCACCAGTGCTAGTCCCAAGCAAACATCTGTTGGTTCCCTGTGCAAGAACAGCTGATCTGGTCATAATGGAGTAGCAACTACGAGCAGTCAATCAAGCTCAAGCTCGATACCTTACCTTACCAGCTCCTTTATTGTTTTTGATTGGCTGGGTGGCATCCCTTCATTCGCACAAGGAGGGACTAGTTGAGTTCCACCATCCGCTGAACTGATGTTGTTATCTCCTCCGATATCTGGACCCTCACTGTCTGTATTCTGAACACCTTCAATCACCTTACGTTCGTCCGCCTAAATAGGCCCATCCTTATTGGCGCTTTGATGTTGCATGAAGAAGAAGCAGCAAGATAATAATCGAAAAAATATCCACGGGAAAGCATACGAAGAAGTTTTTAAAACTCAATTTAATTAAAAACGGTAAGCAGTACGGGGTTGGACTTTTCTTATACTGTGTATCAAGTGTAATATCACAAAATAAAATTTCGATTAGAAATATGGTATTTATTAGAAGAAGATTTACAACGATAAATGTCCTCAACAGCATAAAAGGCTAAGGTTTGAGCCGTATACCCTACGTAGCAAAAATAGGGGAAATCAAAATACAGTGCAGGAAAACAGTGAGTCTCGTGAGCAAAAAAAAAGCTCAAGTGATCCGATAATGCATATGTATTTTTATAAAACTGTATTTTTATATTTAAAGTACATATGTATTTCTATTTTATATTTTGTTGTCTTTATTATACAGATTTGCAGGCTGGCTCATCTCTATTTAATTTGACTCTTCAGTTTAAAGCTAACAATATATTCGTATTTTTGATGCACAAAAATTATGAAATTGTTTGTGTTTACAATATTTACAATATTTACAATAATAATGAAACGCGTTCAAAAATGGCTAGGAAAAGGGTTTTCGCGAATGAACTTAGCACTCTAAAAAAATTTCTGCAAGGTAGTTTTTAGTCCTTATGCAATTTGCTCTTCGGCATTAGCAATATTCTTCAAGTAATCCGACATTAAATGTGCCGATTTTACAGAACACACAGAAAAATGCCGTTGTGAAACTTGTTTTCTACATTAAACCTCACCAAATTACAACTTTAAGCATACCAACATGAACTTTCACCATTTCCGTTTTTCACCCCGAACAGGCGAAACACTCTCAGCCAAAAGCTCATCTGCTTCGTTGTGCTTTGCATGGTGTTGACATCCACGCTTACTTGCGCACAAGTTACTTTTTCGCGCGACTGGAACGCCGGTAAGCGATCACTAGGGGAAGCTGCTCAACCGACGAGCGAATGTGCTGCCGTGTGGCGTTCGGTTACGAATCTGTGTGCTGCCGTGACGGTAGGAACCGGAAGCATACTTTAACGCTCCAACAGGCGTGGGAGTTTTTTGTAAAATGCATTTTTTTTTTGGTTTTTCAGAAAAACATTCAACACCTCACGATGTGTGAGGCCAGAGCGCTAATGAAGAGTATACAGAACGATGATACTTCAATGGAGAACAATGGTAGTGGAAACCTTCAGCTATTCTCGAACGGACGCTTGTAAACGGATTTTACGTGCATGGATTATTTACTATAATGGTTGGTTGGATTTGACGTCTTGAAATAAATCGGCAAAGCAAAATGATAACATAATATTATATTATTGAACTATTTTGAAACGAAGTGTTCTATTTTAATATCACGCAGAAAAGGTGATACGTATAGTGCCTAATTATTCTCAAATTTGTATAACATTAATTGAATAAGCGGGGCCCTCCTTAGCCGTGCGGTAAGACGCACGGCTACAAAGCAAGACCATGCAGAGGGTGGCTGGGTTCGATTCCCGGTGCCGGTCTAGGCAATTTTCGGATTGGAAATTGTCTCGACTTCCCTGGGCATAAAAGTATCATCGTGTTAGCCTCATGATATACGAATGCAAAAATGGTAACTTGGCTTAGAAATATCGCAGTTAATAACTGTGGAAGTGCTTAATGAACACTAAGCTGCGAGGCGGCTTTGTCCCAGTGTGGGGATGTATGCCAATCTGTAACTCCCACATGACCTAATCATAACAACTCTTGTATGAGGCATAGCGCTTTGAGCGTTTTGTAATTTGTGAATGGACACTTAGTTAGCATTCAAAATTTCTAATTATGCTAATTTACATAGGACTTTTATAACGGTTTTTTATGAGCTACAGTTCACCCACGCAAATATATGATCGTATTTAACCAATCGCTCGTAGGTAGTTTATACGGATGGAAAATGTTCTGGTTATGTCAGAATTACTTCTGGAGTTCCCCAAGGATCCATGTTGGGGCCGCTTCTATTTTCATGATTCTATAAATGATTTACTTGAAATTATCATTTTAAGACATAATTCATTGTAGCGTACATATGTTCGCTGATGAGGTTGTCATTCTTGCAGTCTGAATTTGAAATAGCGAGTTTATCAAATGCGCTGATCTATCTAATATATTGACGTGGACAAAAACTAATCTACTTTCTAAAAACGCATCTAAAACGAAAGCAATGTTCATATCACGATCACGTAGCATACAGGATGTTTTTCCTAACATTGTTATAGGCGATTCAATTATTAATTACATTGATGAAGATTTTAAGCTTAGTACATTTTTCAAAACAATTTTGAAAGGAATTGTCACATCGATGCTCCATGTGATAAAATATTGATACACGTCGCCAACCACGCAGTCTACGGAGGGTCCGCAAGTCATCTTCCACTTGATCAATCCACCTTGCCCGCTGCGCACCTCGCCTTCTTGTGCCCGTTGGATCGTTGTCGAGAACCATTTTCACCGGGTTACTGTCCGACATTCTGGCTACGTGCCCGGCCCACCGCAGTCGTCCGATTTTCGCGGTGTGAACGATGGATGGTTCTCCCAACAGCTGATGCAACTCGTGGTTCATTCGCCTCCTCCACGTACCGTCCGCCATCTGCACCCCACCATAGATGGTACGCAGCACTTTCCTTTCGAAAACTCCGAGTGCGCGTTGGTCCTCCACGAGCATCGTCCAGGTCTCGTGTCCGTAGAGGACTGCCGGACTAATGAGCGTTTTGTAGATTGTCAGTTTGGTACGGCGGCGAACTCTATTCCGAGTCCAAAGTATGTACGATTTCCAGCCACTATACGTCTCCGAATTTCTCTGCTGGTATCATTTTCGGCAGTCACCAGTGAGCCCAAGTACACAAATTCTTCTACCACCTCGATTTCGTCACCACCTATGCCAACTCGCGGTGGGTGGCTCACATTGTCTTCTCTTGAACCTCTTCCTATCATGCATGTACTTCGTCTTTGACGTGTTGATGACTAGTCCGATCCGCTTGGCTTCTCTCTTCAGTCTGATGTAGGCTTCCTCCATCTTCTCAAAGTTACGTGCCATAATATCGATGTCGTCGGCGAAGCCAAATAGCTGGACGGACTTATTGAAAATTGTACCACTCGTGTTAATCCTTGCTCTTCGTATTACCTTCCAAAGGGTGTCAGGCCATTAGGCCGAAGGCCATTTGGCCGAAGGTCATTAGGCCGAATGGTCATTAGGCCGAACGGCCATTAGGCCGAATGGCCATTAGGCCGAATTATCAAAAAGAAGCAAGAAGTGAAAAATGAGAAATTCTTTCTTCCTTCTCCCTTCTTCCTTTTTTCATCTTTCATCTTCCATCTTCTTTCTTCCTCCTTCCTTTTCCTTCTTTCTCCTTCCCTCATCCTTCTTCCTTCTTCCTTCTTCCTTCTTCATTCTTTCTTCTTCCTTCTTCCTTCTTTCTTCATCCTTCTTCCTTCTTCCTTTTTCCTTCTTCCTTCCTCCTTCTTTATTCTTCCTTTTCCCTTCTTTCTTCTTCCTGCTTCTTTCTTCCTTCTTTCTTCCTTCTTCCGTCTTCCTTATTTCTTCTTCCTTCTTCCTTCTTCTTTCTCCCTTCTTTCTTCTTCCTTCTTACTTCTTCTTCCTCCCGTCTTCCTTCGTCCTTCTTTTCTTCTTCCTTCTTCCTTCTTTTCTTCCTCTTTCTTCCTTCTTCCTTCTTCATTTTTTCTTCCTTTTTCCTTCTTCTTTCTTCCGTCTTTCTTCTTCCTTCTTCCTTCTTCATTTTTCCTTCTTCCTTCTACTTCCTTCTTCCTTCTTACTTCTTCCTTTTTCCTTCTTACTTCTTCTTTCTTCCTTATTCCTTCTTCCTTCTTCCTTCTTCTTTCTTCCTTCTTCCTTCTTCCTTCTTCCTTCTTCCGTCTTCTTTCTTCCCTTTTACTTATTCCTCCTTTTTCTTTTTTCTTCTTACGTTCTACTTCTTCCTCACTTCGCACTACTCACTTCTCACTCCCCAGTTCTCATTCGGCCTAATGGCCATTCGGCCTAATGACCGTTCGGCCTAATGACCATTCGGCCTAATGGCCTTCGGCCTAATGACCTTCGGCCTAATGACCCAGCATCCTTCCAAAGCGATGTTGAATAGCAGACACGAAAGACCATCACCTTGCCGTAACCCTCTGCGGGTTTCGAAGGGACTCTAGAATGTCCCCTAAAACACGAACTACGCACATCACCCGATCCATCGTCGCTTTGATCAACCGTGTCAGTTTATCTGGAAATACGTTTTCGTGTATTAGCTGCCATAGCTGATCCCGATCGATTGTATCATATGCGGCTTTGAAGTCGATGAATAGATGATGTGTGGGCGCGTTGTATTCGCGGCACTTCTGCAGTACTTGGCGAATGGCGAACACCTGGTCCGTGGTAGAGCGTTCGCCCATAAAACCCGCCTGGTACTGCCACTCTCTTGCAATTGGTGCTAGTCGAAAGCATAAAATTTGGGAGAGTACCTTGTAGGCGGCGTTCAGCAATGTGATTGCGCGGTAGTTACTACAATCCAGCTTATCGCCCTTTTTGTAGATGGCACACACGACACCTTCCATCCACTCCTGCGGCAAAACTTCCTCCTCCCAAATCTTGGTAATGACCCAGTGCAGCGCTCTAGCCAGTGCCTCACCACCGTGTTTAAATAGCTCTCCTGGTAGTTGGTCAACCCCAGGAGCTTTGTTGTTCTTCAGCCGGCCAATCTCCTCCTGGATTTCTTGGAGATCCGGAGCCGGTAGAATTATGTCCTGCGCGCGTTTCCCCAGGTCCATCACCATACCGCCATCTTCGTCTGCCACATCGCCATTCAGGTGTTCTTCGTAGTGCTGCCGCCACCTTTGGATCACCTCACGCTCGTTTATATTGATTATATGCAAAAATGTATGCAGAAACATCCAAAAACAGTGAATTGCAGTTGAACGGCACAACTTACGATGAAGAACTATATTACTCATTCAGATCTTGAAGAATTTAATACAGAATGTTATGCAGAAAACCGCGAGAAGATTAAAGTTTGCCCGGCTAAGTTATTAGCATTTCTCTGAAGTGGGGTTTGAGCAAATTTCGTTTCTTTTACCAGGAGGTCGTGGGTTCAATCCCAGGTCCGTTCCATTCTCCTACTTTGTATCTTTCTCTATATTTCTCATGTTCTAGCAATCGCTAGAACTGGAAATGGACTTCCATACCGTTTCCATTACTATTCCTATACCTTCAACTTGAGACAGTTATCTGCTAGAATTGGAAATGAACTATAGAGCTCGTTTCCTACATCCAATTAGAAATTCCATCAGTTACCTTCTCCTATCTATCACATTGGCAGCCAGTACTTGTACAACCAGTACTTGATCACCAGTACTTGTACAATGAAGATGTATGATAATCCCAAGCAAACATCTGTACATCTGTACAAGAACAGCTGATCTGGTCATAATGGAGTAGCAACTACGAGCAGTCAATCAAGCTCAAGCTCATTTAGGGGCTCCCGAAAACAGTCGGCGCTGCTATAGCAGCTATAGCAAGCTAATGATTGACAATAAGAGAGAAAAACTAACCTAAGCCTATTATTTAATTGGTCACAACTGAGAAAAAAATATTGGACCGATGAACCGTATTTATGCTAACTAATTGCCGATTCGCTATTTTGAAATAAATTTGGTTATCATTTTTGTTATGTTGATTGGTAACTCAATCAAAATGATAACAATTCTAGTTATCAATATAACTGAATAATTAAGTTTGTTATCAATAAGTTATTCTGCTTTGCACTCTGTCCAGCCGACTCGTACATTTACAAAAAAGGTCATGGCATCATGATTTGATTATAAATAGTCTTCAGTAAATGCAAGATTGTAGAAAGCGTTGCGCTTTTCTCTTCTGCTCCTGAAGAAAGCATAATTGGTTGAGTGCCTAGAGACGACGCCGTACAATCACTCGATTCGAGTTCGAATCCCAGTGGATGCCAGCATTTTTTTCAATGCGTAACGAAGCCGGCAAAGAAGATTTAACTGTTTTGGTCGATAAAACAGTGATGGCTGATAGCTAAATAATAACTAAATTAGTTATTTGATAAATTACATGTATAACAAAATGTGTTATCAATTTGGTATCAGTGCTGATAAACTAATTTGTTTTCATGTAGTTACTTCAGGAACAAAATTCTGGTATCAACATACTGTTAATTCAGCCAAAATGATAACAAATTCAGTTAACAATATGTTCGATAACCGGATAAAAGAATTTGTTATCAATGAATCGCCTGCTTTGAGCGTGCTTACAGCGGCACACTAGGAGTTAACTTTCTGAAATCAGTATGGCGAAAGGCATCTAAGGTTCGATTTCTCAAAATTAAGCACCTTCATCAAACAAATATTTGGTAGGCGTAGTAGCGGACACCTTTCTACATAACCGGTACCAAATAGTTTTTCATGAAAAGTTCCTAATTTTGAGAAAACCCGCATTAGATGGCTTTCGCCATACAAATTTCTGGCGGATAACTCCTGCTGGCTATTTTACGCATATACTATAGCGCCTGGATGCGGTAGCGGCGAGTAGAAAATCAGCCACTGCCAATAATTCATTAGTTTTAACTTTGCTTCGATAGCATCCTATTATGGCTACTAAACGTATAAAAATGATCCGAAGTTTAGATTCCATTAGTTAGAAAACACTTTTTTCGAAATTTGTGAAAGTCCTCCCTAAAAAACGGCCAAGCCACTCGTTTTTTTTTCTATCATGGATAAGCCTGCATAACTCGGTGGCTGTCCCATACAAAATTTCAAGATGGTTGAATCATGAAATTGACATACTGCAACACCTGACGTATGCATTTGTCTTGGACCCAACATTACAGTAGTTTTTGCAACTAGTTGTAAAAAGGTGATTTTTTAGCATGAGTTTTACGTTTATCCAACAAGGCTTGCCGAGGGCTTATATATGACAAATCGGTACAACAATGATGCAATTTTATGTACTTCACATTATGAAGCTTACCAAAAAATCATGTTACTGTAGCAAACAAACAGATTCCATGTTATCGTGCTCCATTGTGTGCTCGACAAACCATAAAGTGATAGATGAACCTGCCTTTGGAGAATTTGAGGTCATGTTCATAATAGTAGTTTGTGCAACTAGTTGCAAAAAGATGATTTTTTCAGCACGAGTTGTACGTTTATCCAACGAGGCTTGCCGAGTTGGATAAATACTACGAGTGCTGAAAAAATCGAGTTTTGCAACGAGTTACACACGCTATTTTTTGCAATGACGAAAAATGGGCTTTAATATGATAAATCTATACCAAAATTGTACAATCGAATTTACTCCACATGATCATTCATGCCAATAAATTATGTTGCGGCAGAGAACAATAAGATTCCATCTTATCGTGCCAAATTGCATAGCTTGGAAAGCTATGAAGCGATGGATGCAATTGCCTTTGGAAAATTGTGATGTTATGTCCAACAAACCATTTCATTTATTACGAAACGCTTAGAGTACACTATTTAAACACTCACCCAAACTAATTCAGCTAAATGTAGTCATGTAACTACTGTCCCAATGTAGGTTTTTCATTATAGCACCCAAATGAGTGCTATAATGAATATTATGCAATCCATTTGAGTTGCATAATGGTCATTAAAGCACCCATTCTGTTGGTATGGAAAAGTAGGCCGTTTTATCACTCAAATGACAACTGTAAACCAGGTATTATGATCAGGAATTGCAAAAAATTATTTTATTTATTACGTGACACAGAGAATACACTATTTGTACACTCACCCAAGCCAGTTGAGCTAAATGTGGTAATGTAACTATTGTTCTAATGCTGGTTTTCCATTATAGCACCCAAATGAGTGCTATAATGGATTGTATGCAAGGGGGATCCTGTAGCGTAGTTGGCTACACGTTCGCCTTACAAGCGAATAGTCATGTGTTCGATTCCCAGCCCCTCCACCAAACTCTCATCAGTCGTCAGATGCGCAGCCTATGCGATGGCGTATTGGGGAGCGCCCTTACCGTAGCGACTGCCTGATGACGACTGACAAATTGTTGTTCTCGGAGGCATTCCTCGTATTCCAGAACGTACCCGAATAAATGGCAACCGAACAATGCAACGATCATTGGATTTACGACACGGACAAATGGACACAATGGACTCACGGTGAGATGGACAAGCAACGACAACAACAACGAATAATAAAAAAAATCTAAAAATAGATTCTGTGTGGATTTTGGTTGCAGAATACCACAGTAGATCTCGGCACAGTAGCGGTTAAGTAACACAGAGTGCCTACCAAATAAAGAAAGGAATAAAAAAATGGATTTTATGCAACCCATTTGAGTTGCATAATGTTCATTAAAGCACCTATGTCATTGATATTGAAAAATAGGCCGTTTTATCACTCAAACGCCAAATGTAAACCTGGTATTATGATCAGGAATTAAAAAAAAAAATCTTACACTCCCATCGAGAAGTGAAATAATGTGTAGGTGTGTACTTCGACAATATTTGCTACCTTGCAAAAAATCCAGCCAAATATGCGTATTGAACCTGGGCACTCCATACTTAGCGCTTCTCGACTGACGCACACACGATCTGGACTATATACCAGATCAGAGAGAATATGATCAAAGACTATCATAATCCACGTTGCATGTTATATAGAAGTGATAATTACCATATACACTCGATTTTGTTTTTAAACGGATTTTTTTAAACAGCCGTGTAAAAAAAATCCAATACAATTTTTTTGCAAAGTTGCTTCATTTTGCATGATTCGTCGAGAAATCATAAATCTTTTTTGACACGGATTTTCGAATTTTGAACTGAAAACTTTTTTCACACGGAACGCAGTCCCCGTGTAAAAAAATAATCGGGTGTAATTGTAAGTATAAGGGTAGCACAGATAGCAATGGGTGATACAAGTGAATTCGCCACCATGCAAATTTGTGTTTTTCGTCATCATAAATGGAAACGAGAAGATGGTTTGGATCAAAGTTTGATTGCTGTACCTACATAAACCGACATAATGCAATGAGCTGGTATTACAAATATGATATTCTCTGATTGGTATGCATGCGAGATTTCAGTTCCAAAAGTTGAGCAATTTGAGGTAGACCGTTAATTGATTGATCATATCCTGGATTATGCGAATTATTGGAAACTTCCTCGTGAAGTGACAAGCCAGAGGATGCAATTTCATTAAAAGAAATATGGTGTTTATGTCTATTTGTCAAATCATATAGCAGGGACCATCACAAGGCTAAACAAGTGTAAGTTTTCTTGTAAATATTCTCACGTTCCAAAATCTTTCCATTTTTCTTGATTATTTACCTGCTCAAGTTTGATTGGCGTTTCAAGACGGCACTTATTCAACACTCCTCCCCCAAGAAGGCTATACACACCCATACGTTGCTCGACAGTCAAACCAGAAGCACGGATTGAATAGTTTTCCAAGTAAAATATTTATTCTTCCAAGACATTTATTATTTGAGAAAACACAGAGAGCGATAATGATGAGTGATTATGATGAGCATTAATGATGGTTGTTATGGGTTCCACGATAGACGGTAACGACACGCTGCCCACCACATACGAATCCGCACCGCTTCACTGCAGTGCTATGTCTTTCGGAAAGTGATGTTGACTGCGGCTTCATGGAAAATGCAAAGCAGCTCTATACTTACTAAGTCGATTGTGATGAGCTTGCCGGTGAATGGCGATTGAACCTCAAATCTTCAGAAACCATGTTGAGCTGAGACTCCCAACCGTTTAATATAATTGAACATCACGTACGTACGTACGTACATACATCCACCAGAACGAGTTCATCAAACAATGGCATATTATTGCTATTCACGTTATAATCTACTTCTTCTCTGTTACTGTAAATTGATATTCATCTTAGTGTTAGTATTTCCGCTTTTTTATTGTTAAGAGCTCAATTTATATTCCATCAACTTCTAGGGAAGAACAATGGTACCCCTAGTCCAGGCACAAAACATCGAGAATTATTATCTCATAAATATTCTGCCAGAGTTAGGTTTTAACCCATCGCCTTCGGATTGAAAAAAAATTATAGCCTTGAATTACCTTCCAATAAGCACACCTTTTTGGTTCGTGAAGCATCATTTGAGAACGACTGACCGTATAGATTCATAAGTACCAAACCGAGAAGTGTGAAGAGCAAGCAAAAGAAACAACAATTGTCTTGGTCATGATTCGACAGAAATTAAAAGTCTCTGAATCTCATCGAATTGCAAGAAGCCGCCGATATCTTCAACGACGAGCGTAAAAGAAATATTCAAAATGGCGGTGTACACCAAACGGACGTGATGACTCTTCATGACTAACCAGTAGTCAATCATCTGTCCGCCTTTTCACGGTAGATCAATCAAAGTGTGAATAATAAATTCAGTCAGAGTATGTACTTGGAAATTAACCGTTGAATATAATTTTCGATCGGCATTTGCTTTTTGGTTGCAGCAATGTTTGTGCAAAGTGTTTTTTTTTCTTTACATTCTATGCATGATTAATTTTTATTTTATTGATCTTTCGATGCCGACTGTGCTTTTGACGAGAAGACCTATTTTGAGTACTTTCCATTGTACATGGTTTGAACTTTCAGTATAACAGCAAATTTATTTCTTTTCATTTTCTAGAACATGGCGTCAAATTATCTGAATCCTAGAATCCCTAATAGCACAGTTCTGACTGATTTGATTGCTGTAACTGTTATGTGACTCTATTTGGCCTGTAACAAGTGTGTTACTCGGGATTTCTTCAATACGTTTCCAAAGATGTAAAATGAAATCTGCATCCAGATAATTATAGGAAGGGAATGGACAAAGTGTGGAGGCGCGTGGTACATCGTACGTTAGTGCCACTAGGGCCTCGTCAAGAAGGTTAGATATTTCAACCAAATGTGGAAAATTCTAAGATCTTGACATTTTTTCCTGTTTTTTCACTTTATGATTTGAGACCTGGTTTTGTTACGTCCAACTCTCGGGAAGATACAAACTGATTCTGAAACCCTAAGAAATACTTACAGGGGCTACACAAGCCGTTTGGTCAAATGCGCGGCTACAAAGCAAGACCATGCTGAGGGTGGCTGGGATCGATTCCCGGTCCCGGTCTAAACAATTTTCGGATTGGAAATTGTCTCGACTTCCCTGCGCATAATAGTATCATCGTGTTAGCCTCATGACTACGAATGCAGAAATGGTAACTTGGCTTAGAAACCTCGCCGTTAATAACTGTGGAACTGCTGAATGAACACTTAGCAGCCAGGGGGCAATGTCCCAGTGCAGTGGGAGATGTAATGCCAGTGAAGAAAAAGAAGAAGGGGTTCACAAAAAGGTAGAGATAGCCAAAATTTGCCGCCATTCAAATCAACATAACTTTGCCTACAATTATCCATTTTTATTTAAAACCGGAACATCATTGGTGGCCTCCAAGAGTTTCGGAACATCCGGTGAAATGGTCACTTTCGGTAATTCGCCCCAGAAAGCAGCGACTTTTTCTAAGCCTTTTGTGTTAAAAATGTCAGCGCAAAATCAATGCAAGCACCACTTATTGACCACTGGTGGCCACCTAATGGTACTTTGGGAGTTCTGGGACATCCAGTGAAGTGTCCAATTTCAATAATTCGTCCCAGAAAGCTGCTATTTTTTTTCTTAATTGTTCGTTGTAGTGGTGGCATAATAAACACAACATAGAAACACTCTTTTATCTCGGATGTCCACTAAGAGGTCCTATGTTTTACTTTAGTCCTATGTTTTATGGAAGTGGCCGATTCTTGAAGTTCGTCCCAGAAAGATTCGACGTTTCAGAAAATGATTAGCAATGTGAGAGCAATATCAACACAATTATTCACCACGGAAGGCCACTAAATATTCTTTCCGGACCTCCTTACAAATGACCATCAATAATAAACTATGTTCAATCAGCAACCAGCCTAAGCTACCAAATTAGTGCAAACTAGGAATGTAATTCTTTCGTATCTCAACAATGCGGTAAAATATGTGGAAAGATAAGAACGCTTTAACATACTACTTCATTGTTGCCGGATGACACAAAACTAAAACTGTTTGAAAGGCTTGTTTAGTCTAGTCTACACAGTTCTGCAGTTTTAATGTTTGAAAGTCTGTAGCCTCCCCATGAGCTGCGGGGAGGGAATTTATCACTGAGATACGTATGTTGAGACAGGTTCGTTTATGTTGCCAGTCGGTTACACACAATCATCCACGTTCATTCGAAAGGGAACAAAAAGAGAAAATTGCCAATAATTACATAACGCTGGAAAAGGCAAACCAAAGATCCCAAACACTGAGTGCTCACAAGCCACACTTGTCGACCCTTCAGAACTGTCCAACCAGGATGAGGCCTGGAACTCCTTTATGAGCTTGGAAAACGAAAACAAGGCAGAACTAGGTGTAAACTATTTAACCCCAGGGATCACTATATAAAAACTGGGACACACACTATACTCATTTAACAAATTTTTGTTACCCTAATTCGATAGGCCGATAGGCGTCACGAGAAGTGAGAAAGGAGAAGAAAGAAGGAAGAAAGAAAAAAGGAAAAGCGAAAAAGAAAAAAAAGGTAGAATAAGGAAAAAGAAGACTGATAGAAAAAGGAAGATGCTAGAAGGGAGAAGGAAGAAAGTAAGGTGAAGGGAGAACTTCTCATTTTTCACTTTTTTCTCATTCGGCCTAATGGCCATTCGACCTAATAACCGTTCGGCCTAATGACCATTAGTCAATCGTTTGAAACTGGAACACAATATTAGTATTCTATTATTTGTAAGCGGCACTTCAGAAATTAATCATTGTAACATTTTGAAAAGACATGAAGTCTTAAGATACTAATTAATAAACAAAAATATTACTCATCAATTATGGATAGCCACCATCGGTTAATGGGTTCAGTGTAACTTCTGAACCTATTTACCGATGTCCACCAAATTTGAAACCCATATTCTCTGTCCAAAAATGGTGGGTTGACATCAAGGAAGGAGCGCCCAACAGAGCTCTGGTCCCCACAAGTTCCTATCTCACGCTTCCACGGGTCGTCCGATGACAAAAGACCGCCAGCTAAGGGTTGTGTACTAAGCAGGTAGTGCAGCCTGGGCACTGTTGTCCTTCTGACATCAGCTAGAGTGAAAAGGTACGCCTCGTGCGGCTCAAACAGCGTCTGCCTGGTACCCAGCGACTGATCAACGAAATGCTGAATCGCGTCAGCTATACCTAAGGTGGCAGCCCCACCAGCGCGATGTAGGTAACGCGACCCCGGTAAGGTAGCTTACTGAAGCCTCTCATATACCACGAAAAATGGAGATAGAAGAAAAAGAGAACGTTATTTTTGGCAACTGACCCGGCAACGAAATAAGGACTATGATTGGAAACTCGGTACCTGGAATGTCAGGAGCCTAAATGAACCTGTACGAGTGAGCCTTCTGGCTCGCGAACTGCAGAAGGTTGGAGTGAACGTGGCCGCTATTCAAGAAGTCGGATGGCCCAGATCCGGAGAACGTGAATTCCGACCCGTGGACCCCACGGCCAACACTGCATTCAAGTATAACATCTATCACAGCGGCGGCGGAAAAGCAGAGCATGGAGTTGGTTTCGTAGTGATGGGCAAGCAGATGAAGCGAGTGATGCGGTGGAAACCCATTAGCGAACGAATCTGTGTGTTGAGGATACGGGGCAAATTTTTCAATTACAGCATAATCAACGTTTACGCACCGACAAACGATAAATCCGACGACGTGAAGGACGTGAAAATTGTTATCGGAGACGCTAACGCTCAGGTCAGTAGAGAGGACTTTTTCCATCCCATAATCGGTAGGGAGAGCCTTCACTTCGCTACCAATGACAACGGCCTACGGCTAGTAAACTTCGCTGCTGCCACAGGGATGGCCATCAGTAGCACCTACTTTGCACAAAAGAATATCCGAAAGCACACCTGGAGACACCCAAATGGTGAAACTTGCAACCAGATAGACCATGTTCTGGTGGATGGGCGCCATTTCTCGGATGTTATCGATGTGCGGCCATTCAGAGGTCCGAACATTGACTCTGATCACTACCTCGTTGTCAGTAGAATTCGATCACGGTTGTCAACTGTATCGAACGAAAGATCACAGCGAACGATGCGTTGCAATATCCAGCGATTGTCGGCGGACGGATAAGTGCAATCAACGTTAGCGACAACATCAACGATCTATGGGAGTCGATCCATGGAGCGGTGAGCACAACAGCACGATAAGTGGTTAGCACTGCACAGAGGCGATCCATGACGGGTTGGTTCGATGTGGAGTGTCAGAGAGTGACATACGAGAAGAACGTTGCCAGAAGCCGAATGTTGGTGTCGGATACCCGATCGAATAGATCTCGGTACAAGGAAGCAAGAGCAGCCGAAAAACGAACCCACCGCATAAAGAAGAAAGAGTACGAAGAACAAGTTATTAGTGATGCGCAGGGAAAAATGGAGCAGAACGATATGTGGAGGTTTTATGAGTCTGTCAATAGCGTGCGGAGAAAGACAGCGCCATCTCCCGTCATGTGCAACGACCAACAAGGGAATTTGCTGACAGATGAAACCGAAGTGGCTGCCAGGTGGAAGCAACACTTCTAGACTTTGTTGAAAAGTGGAAGTGACGGTGCATCGGTGAACAGAATAAATATTAGCGACGATGGACAAGCTGTGGAGTCACCTACACTAGATGAGGTTAAAAAAGCTGTTAAAGAGCTGAAAAACAATAAGGCTGCCGGGAAGGACCAGCTCCCGGCTGAACTTCTCAAACATGGCAGTTAGCAGCTTTATGAAGTTCTGCACCATATTATGTCGAAAATATGGGTAGACGAGGAAATGCCTGCTAGCTGGTTGGACGGCCTCATTTGCCCTCTTTTCAAGAAAGGGCACAGACTGGAGTGCGCCAATTACCGAGGAATAACCCTCCTTAATTCGGCGTACAAAATTATGTCCCGTATTCTGTTCAACAGATTGAGACCGCTTGAAGAGTCCTTCGTCGGCGAATACCGGCGGTTTTCGTGGGGGCCGATCAACGACGGATCAAATGTTTACCCTGAGACAAATCCTTGATAAATTCCGGGAGTAGAACTTGCAGACACATCATCTGTTTATTGATTTCAAGGCGGCGTACAAATCAGTGAAACGGAATGAATTATGTAAAATTATGCTTGAACATGGTTTTCCGGCGAAACGGCTGATTCGTATAACGTTGGACGGATCGAAATCAAGTGTAAGGGTTGCGGATGAAATATCGACGTCATTTGTTACCTTAGATGGATTAAAGCAGGGTGATGCACTCTCGAATCTACTGTTCATCGCTCGAGGGAGCGATTAGGAGAGCTGGCGTGCAAATACTACTCTGATTCTTCTGGTGGCTTTATACGGCCATGAAACATGGACGTTAAAGGAGGCTGATCGGAGAGCTTTCGGAGTGTATATAAAGGGCTGGATATTATTAAGCTTATACAACACGACAGACTACGGTGGGCTGGTCACGTTGTTCGTATGCCGGAAGAACGTCAAGATAATATTTAGTAGAGAACCCGGAAGAGGACGCAGGCTTCGTGGAAGGCCGCGTACACGATGGCTTTTTGCAGTTTTTGCAGGCCCTGAGGGCGCTCAATGTTCAGGGCGACTGGAAGCGATTGGCCCAGGATCGAGTCCAGTGGAGAAGGATACTCCATTCGGCGTAGGTTCATCGAAGAGATGTAGCCCATCAAGTATCAAGTAAGTATTATCTGTCCAAGGACTGATGTATACGCTCCATTATGGAACGTACACACGGTCAAGCAGTTTGACCAACATTGACTCCACCTTTCGTTTATTCCAACATCCATCAAGTTTTACCATCAACTTCACGAACAATCAATTTATTCGACCAATAATATCACACACGAACGACCGAAGCGCCAACTTGAGCACCAACCATCAACAAATATTTGGGGGTTTGTGCAACATCACTACAAATGCTCAAACATGTTCGGCGAACCTTGATTCCGCCCCCGACAACTCAAACCAAAATCAAACCATTTTATTTTTTTCCAACCGAGCCGCCAACTGTCAAATGGTTGTTCGAACAACTTCACACACGTTCAAACAAGGCAGCAAGCGAAGCGTTTTCATGGAGGTGGAGTCAATGTTCGTCAAACTGCTTGACTAGTGTGTGCGCTGCATTAGGCATTACCTTCAAGCATAGGCATACGCGAATAGATAACGAACAAATAATCAAAATCAGCAGTGTTTCAAATCGTTCGGGGCTGTCAGTTTGAATATGAATCTGAAATATTCATTTTCCCAGCAGCTGTTCTAGATTCATTTTTTATACCAGTCAAATGTCAAAAAAATAAAACTGGTATGATGCTCCGTTCTATTTTCTGCAGATTTGAACCACGATTGAATCACGAGATTCAAATATTTTCCAATTGTTTTGGTGTATGAATGCGTCATTTTATCTACGGGTTTATCCACTTTGCAATAACGGCGCCTTTCTTGGCGCCAACATGATGATTTAATTAAATTGAAAATTTGAAAAATATGAATAGAACACTGCTGGGGAAACCAGCGAGTTTGTTCTATTTGGCGCCAGATTCAAACTAGAATAGTGGTCGAAAATTAGGAATGAAACTGAATCACTCCTGATTTCACTCTTATAAAAGAGAGGCAAAAACATATTCGAATCAGCACAAGCCGTGTGAACAAATTCATCGCACAAGTGCGAGAAAACAGAATAGAAAAGGCAGGCCCTACTGAGAAGCTATGATGAAACGCTTCGTGCTCTCTCGTTTTCCGTTGGTGACCATATTTTGACGTAGGACTTACGTCTCTCTTTACTATATCGGGTGTCATTTCAAAATATTCAAGTCGACCGCGTTACGCTGTGTTGAAAGATTTTAAACGTTAATAACGTTCGTCTCAGTGGACGAATTTCTGCGGTAAGCCCCTCAATCGACCGATTTCAAGTATGCTTTCCATGTCCATGCTTGATAAGACCCGAAAAACTTGTTTCAATAGGCATGAAACTGTTTTCAATGAAAAACATTGAGATCAAGGGAACCTATAAATATGGGTACCGCATAATTCTTGCATCATTCCATTACCACGTTCTCATTGGTGCAGACATAAATATGGGTACCGCATAATTCTTGCATCATTCCATTACCACGTTCTCATTGGTGCAGACACCAGCGAATGAGCAGCCGCTGGGTCTGCCGAGAAGCCATAAAATAGCGCAACGCGATTTTTTCCTTTCATTCTGACCGGGACAAGCGAAGAAACCGCATCATCGATTGAACAGCACTAACGCCTTTTAGCAGGGAATGAAGTCTGCACCGACCACTTTTTCGGCTCGACACCATCGAAGCGACCATCATCAGCCGAAAACTAGCCAGTACATCAGCAGTCCACCCTACCTACCTACCTGATTTAACCGCGAAGTGGACGAAGGACTTCGCTTGACCATGCCTTTAAAGATTCATAAGATGTCCAAATCTCTCACATAATCTTATTTGGATTAGAAAACACCGATAACAGCTCAAACATCAATCGATTTTTCATCAAATGTTGGATTTTTTTGGCATTGATTAAAAAATGTAGATAAACATTGTTTGATACTGACCGCACACAAAGCGATCGTGACTGAATGATCCACCCATGTTACCAATTCTAAATCTCATCACCCGAAATCCCATGTCCGGGTGTTTCCTTCCTTCTACTACTAACAATGTTGTCTCAGAAAAGAACACGTACTTCTCACCTGAACTGCAATTCTTGCCCGCTAGGCCTGTATCTAGCAAAAAGTCCCGTTAGGAAATAGACGCCAGCAGCGAGCAATAAGCGTAAAAAAGAAGAAGCCCTTCTCGAACGCGTTGATGATGATGACGCTTTGGCTGACAAAGAAGCGGGATACAAGACACTAGCTGATTGGCCCACCAATTGGGAAGCAGAGAAGATGTAGTATAAAAGTAAAGTGCATTCGCTCGCAGAGCATTCAGTCTTTTTTATACCATCACTAGAAATTCGCGGTTATTTGAAAAGATCGTTTTCTTACTCTTTGCACTTGGCCGAAGCAAACAGCCTTTTTCAAGGCTCTAAGAGTTAAAAATAATGTTCTCCTTCAGTCGCTATCGCACGGATTAGAAGGCTCTTCAGTGGAAGGGCTGAGATACAGTCTACATCCCCTGCTGAGCCAACTTGTGGTTTATTTCAGGCAGTCCTTCAGTGGGAAGGTTGCCACTGTCGAGGCTAATATTTCGTGACCGGACAGATACTTCCTGAATTTTTTGATGATTCTTGTTCGAGGTAGATTTGATTTCTGTGTCGGTTTGATGAGAAGATTTTGCCAAGGAATGGTTTGCAACGCCGATTATTTATACAAAATAATTGATGTGCGAAATTTGGATATATTATGTATCTTAAAGGCATGGTCAAGTCAAGTCCTACGTCCACTTAGCGGTTATGTCACAGACATTACCCACTGTTCGTTTTTAAGCACAGCTTTGTAAAACAAGTTAGAAGACATTATTTATACTGATGCCCCTCACGTTTGGAGCTTTTTCAAAGTAATTTATTATGGGGTGTAGCCAACCGAATCAGTATCCGAACAGCTTGCGAAGAACGTCTCTCACGGTATGCTACATTTCGTAAGTGTGTACAGGGATTGTAAATGCAAGATTTTTTTTAATTTTCGGATTCATTTTTTATTAATATTGATAAGTTCATCACGTAGGGTATGAAAGTTGAATATAGCAACCATTCGCTAAGTGACCCCAGTTGGGGTCGTGGGATCAAAGCCCACCGAAGGGGCGGTTACCCTCCAATACCTTTTCCGAACTAAATCTATCACATGTTGTACATATGCATAATCAAGTTTCAGACAAAGTTATATTAAACAATTCCACTTATTTCCGCTTTATTTATTAGTTTCATCATGCTTTTCCTAGAAAAATGAACACTCTATCACAATATCTTGAATGTAGAGTAAAGCCTCATTGTATTTTGCTTAATAGCATGGCATATTATTACAACTTCGATTATAATATAATATTCTTGAATGATAAAATATCCAGCAACACTGTATGCAAGATCTTTTGCAAGTTTGTTGCAGCTTCATGCATTTGGCGATATCAACGCAAACTGCAATAGGTCATTGCGCGCGGCAAACCTAACCTCACTATTTTGACAGGTACTGGTCCTGTTGTTTACGTTTCGGACTTAGAATTTTTTTTGACCCAAATAAAATCTGCATATTTCACGATGTTGAAGACATTTCGTAAATTCCGCATTCAAATATTGGTAATTATCGATAAGTTTAGATAATAATCGATCAGATAATCCAAAGAATGATAGAATTATATCAAAATTAAAATGTAATCGTCTGTAAACAACAGGACCAGTACCTGTCAAAAGTCGTGCGTGACGTCATTGTGCAATGGAGTATATATTAACACCTCAGCGTGTCGATCAGTGCGCAGCAAGCCATGACTCGGCCTCTTCTGGTCAGACCTGCTGCTGTCATAACAATTCGATCCGGCCATTTGGGGCCACACATTTTGGCGATCCTACCCAGTTATTTGTTGGATCCTGACGCTGATTTCAAAAGGTGAGTTGAATTCAATTGTTAATGTGCTAATGTGTTAAAATATTTGATCATTAAAAAACACAAGGCAATGGGTTTGTATTGCTACAAAGCGCGTCCGGAAAACCGCTGGAAAATGGATTGTGGTTTGGAAAATCACAAAGCGCGTCTGGAAGACCGCTGGAAAATGGATTGCGCTTTGGAAAGTCACAATGCGTGTCTGGAAGACCGCTTGAAAATGGATTGTGGTTTGGAAAATCACAAAGCGCGTTTTAATGATCAAATATTTTAACAAATCACAAAGCGCGTATGGAAGACCGCTGGAAAAATGGATTGTGGTTTGGAAAATCACAAACCGCGTCTGGAAGACCGCTGGAAAATGGATTGTGGTTTGGGAAATCACAAAGCGTGACTGAAAGACCGCTGGAAAATGGATTGTGGTTTGGAAAATCACAAAGCACGTCTGGAAGACCGCTGGAAAATGGATTGTGGTTTGGAAAATCACAAAGCGCGTTTTAATGATCAAATATTTTAACAAATCACAAAGCGCGTATGGAAGACCGATGGAAAAATGGATTGTGGTTTGGAAAATCACAAAGCGCGTCTGGAAGACCGCTGGAAAATGGATTGTGGTTTGGAAAATCACAAAGCGTGACTGGAAGACCGCTGGAAAATGGATTGTGGTTTGGAAAATCACAAAACGCGTCTGGAAGACCACTGGAAAATGGATTGTGGTTTGGAAAATCACAAAGCGTGTCTGGAAGACCGCTGGAAAATGGATTGTGGTTTGGAAAATCTCAAAGCGCGTCTGGAAGACCGCTGGGAAATGGATTGTGGTTTGGAAAATCACAAAGCGCGTCTGTAAGACCGCTGGAAATGGATTGGGGTTTGGAAAATCACAAAGCGCGCCTGGAAGAGCTGGAAAGTGTTTGTGGTTTGAAAAATCACAAAGTGCGTCTGGAAGACCGCCGAAAAATGGATTGTGGTATGGAAAATCACAAAGCGTGCCTGTAAGAGCTGGAAAATGGTTTGTGGTTTAGAAAATCACAAAACGTGTCTGGAAGACCGCTGGAAAATGGATTGTGGTTTATAAAATCACAAAGCGCGCCTGGAAGAGCTGGAAAATAATTTGTGGTTTGAAAAATCACAAAGCGTGGGAGAACGCTCTAAAATGGTTTGTGGTTTACAATACCACAAGGTGTGTCTAGGAGATTGCCGAGAAAAGGGTTGACAATCTAGAAAATCACAAGGTGGGTCATGGAAGCACTGATTTTGGTTAAAATAAATTTAGTTTGAAATGCATAACTTGGCGACTTTAGTGTACATGAGACTACCAGTTAAGCTAGTTCTATCGAAATCTGAGAGATATGGAGATCTACCGTATGGTACAAAGTTGTTTGGAAGGCTTAATATATTATCTTGAAGTTTATTTTGGAATTTTCTGACTTAGTAGTCGTAGCGGAATTACCCGTTGGATGAGATATCCAACATTCGCGAAGCTCAAACATGTTGCCAGCACTCACAAAGTTATAAGTTTGGAGTTATTGGCTAATAGTACTGGTTAACATAAGTCTAAAATTTAGGTATATACTTATGCTATCTCATTTAAGTGTGATATCTCTGCGAAATTTTAGATAAATATCATCCTAGGCCAGATGCTCCCAAACTATTTGTACTTGCGACCCACCTAGCAGAATCGCATATTGCTTGCGACTCTCCCACATTGGCACACAGTTTGGGAACACATGTTCTAAGCTATTGTTAGCAAGTTCAACATCGATATGTCATCGATAAGGTCAGCTTGCTGTTATTACTATATGTGAAGCTGATAGTTGGATTTAATGGACGGTATAAGATATTTAGATTATTGCTACAATATAAAATATTTCTTTTGAGATCAATATCATAACACTAGGTACCAATTTAGTTTAAAATTTAAATGATACAACCTATTGACTTGCATTTCGTTGTTCTGCGATTGAAAACCACGATAATCAGACAAGTTTATTTTGGAGTTCAGTTTTCAAAGGAAACTATCGGTTTCTCAAAAGCAATATGTTTATCTTCGTCTCGCGTAAATAACTTAAAAAAATCAATGCGTTCTATGCAAGAGGATTTTTTTGTCTTTTTTAATGAGAGAAGAGGGGAAATGTGGGGTTTGAGTAAGTTACCATCAGCGTGTGACTATATATTAACACCTTAGCGTGTCGATCAGTGCGCTGCAAGCCATGACTCGGCCTCTTCTGGTCAGACCTGCTGTCATAACAATTCGCTCCGGCCATTTGGGGCCACACAGCAAGAGGTAGTGGATTCGTCAATTTCTCACTTTCTATCCCAAATTCAGTACTTTCTGTATTTTACGTTCCACCATTACAATTCCTACTGTTATATCTTTTACATTAATAATTCCAAAATTCTACCGTGGCACCTATAAGAGGTTGTAGAGTAAGAGTTATCTACATCTTTCTTAGGCAGGTGTCCTACTAACTATCTTTCCCCTTCCTCAGCATTGACAAGGACCAGGATAGATCTTGACTGTTGAAAAGTGGCTTGCTTTCATCTGAGAGATAGTGATTATTCCCAAATGAATTTCTTTGGAAACGAATAGAAGTTACTGTGACTCTCATACAATAATCTAAGCTTGTACCCAAGGATGTTATCGATCATTTAGTAATCTGCGTTCGATCATTTAGTAGCTTGTCAATAACTCATTCCACCGGCCTAATTTCAAAATGTGTTGTATGGTGGACTTTTAGTGCGAAGGTTTTTCTACAACTCTCCTTAACAGGTCGATGTTCGAATTCCACTATTAAAGGAGTTACAGTGCTAGTTTCTATACTTATACTAAGTGATAACAAAATATGCAATCATTTAGTCTAAGTTACTGCTACTAGCGCTATAGCTCCGTTATTAGTGAAATTCAAACAACGAACTGTTAGGCAGAGTTGTAGAAAAACCTTTGCACTAGATGTCCACCATACAACACATTTTGAAATTTAGCCTCTGGAATGAGTTATTGACAAACTACTAAATGATCGAAGGCAGATTACTAAATGATCGATAACATCCTTGCTTGTACCTCCTACGAATTTGTGTGAATCACTTAATGCTAGTGCTAATTGAAATAGTTATTTATTGATTCAAATAACAAATAACAGTTAAAAGCAGTCGAAAAAGAAAGCGTCATGTTAGCGAACTGTGCTATAACTTATGTTATACTGAAACACTGAAAAATCTTTCTGTAGTTTTCACTCATTTATCTTGATCTTACTGTCTGGTCAGTTTTACATCATGCTATGCATAGTAAGATCTGCCTTCCTTAATTCTGTCATTTCAATTCTTTTATCGAAACTTTTTTGTAGTAATCACGTACACGTTGACGAAAAAGAAAAGCAAACAATTTCTTCCGTATCCTTTGGTCATATCATTCATGAGACAATACACACCTATCAGCAAATATAGCAACAAGATGCCTTTCATTCACCGTATACAATCAGCTGTCGGTACATTCCTAATCTGAAAAAGGATGAAGAAAAAATGAAAAACCTTACACTCGGCTGAATGAAACTGAGGGACCTGGCAGAAGAGATCAGATTCATTGACTTTCTACTTTCTGTCGGATAAATATTTGTAAGCAGGCAGCTGCGGAAATTGATTTCGGAAATTCCGGATTCTCGGTTCCCTTTTGAAAATAATCTTATTTATTTTTCCTATCCTCTTTGGCTGCTGTCGGATGCGATTATCCTTTTTGAGGGCGGTTATTGGATTTGCCATTGATACCACCATCGTCATTGATGCCGTATCGACTTGTCAACTCGTGACACCAAATGAGCAGCAGATTATTCAAATTAGCTGAAACTTGATTTATCCTCTCATTGGGCGATGACCATCGCATCGCAGTTCATGAAATCACAAAGTTTCACATTCTGTTGTAAATGCAATCAAAATGTGCTTCCTTTGGAAGATTGAATAATTTGTGGTTGTGGTTTCGGTCCAAAGGAAAATAAACTAAAACTCGGTCAGGGATGTTCCTAAAACAACAATTGCTTCTGGCAGCGCTTTGATGTTGGTCGAAGCATTCGTTATGAAGTCAACGATTCTCTCGTGATTTCAAGTGGTTACTTTCGGCGAGGGAGGGAAGATGAACGTGAGAAAATGAACGATATCTTCAGAGTGCTATCAGCGTTCCGTCCCAATGAATTGAAAATCAACAGTCGGTAAAAAGTTTCAAGTCATTAGTTTGCTTAGGATAATCAATGTTGATATAGATGTGATTTTGTTAATATTTGGTGACAAGTGAAAAAAATATAGGGTGGGTGTACCAATTGTCGCCATACATAAGAACAACTATTTAAAAAAAAAATAAGTAAAAGGCATGTGGATGGACTGTATATATCAAGCGAAAGGTTTTACTCCCTGCTTCTTAGAACAGCTGTGAAAACCACAATAAAATTTGTTATTATCCTCAAAATTGATTAATCCATAATAGGAACGCATGCACCAGTTGTGGCACTATTCTTAATTTTGGTTCCTTATTTGGCAAATCTCATTGTTTTCTTATGGGACTGGCCAAATAGTGCGACTAGTGCGACAACTGGTGCAAAGGACGTCAAAAATTAGGCAAAATCAATTTTTACAATTATGCTTTGCTTGTTTTGGAGGAAATCAAAGGTGTTATCGTATCATATGAATATGCTTTATCGATATGAACTTGGTTTGCGGTGATTTGATTGGCCATTTGGCATATAAAGCACTAGTGCGACAACTGGTGCTATAACCACAACTGGTACATCTAGCCTAAACGATTAGATCTCAACACACTCAAATGCTCCTTTCTGACTATACGAGCATGGAGCAACATTTTTATCAAATATTTATTTCGAGTTCCATTTGGTGGCATAATTAAGAAGCTTAATAAGATCAGTGTAGGTCAGTTAACCTTAACACCGTGCGGGAAGAAACGAAACCCAGTAGCTCAGTTCATTGTCGTTATTTTTTCCACATTTCATCTCTAACAGGGGCTAACAGTCATAAATTAAAATATTGACTGTACACAAACCGCTTCACGACCGACTTCACTGGTTGACATTCTTTATAATACAAAATTATAAGCATTCTGAGGTTTTTAGCTCTACCGCAGGTGAGCAACCGAGCCGAGTTGATAATTCACGATTTATGCGGTCACAAAACTATGAACATCATCACCGCCGTTTGAATCGGCATTCGGTAGCTTTGGTTGCGGCCAGCTTATATTGAAGTGAGAAAATTAATGGTGGCTAATCGCGTAGAAAAGCAATAAGATGAGATATCTTTCTGCGTTAGAAATCGTTAGTCATAATTCAGGCTCATTTATAGAGTACATTATGTTTATGTTTAAGCATGTAGGTTGTATCATCAGTTAAATGAATCGGTTTGATATGCACCAGTTTATATAACGAGTCACGCGCCAAATTTCTTCTAAACTGCCGAACGAGAGAACTTATTAAAAATTTTCTTAATCAAAATTATATTAATGTTTCAATACTTCTGGCCCTCTTTTCTCAACGGGCTACGAAATGGTTATTGTTGTATATTGTTTGTTCAGATGACTTGTTGTCATTTAAGTCAACGGAAGATAATATTACATACGATATGGTGGGTTGACATGTTTGAAAGGGTGTCCAACATAGTTCTGGTCCTACAGTTTCCAATCTAACGCTTCCACGGGTCTGTCGATGACAATCGATCGCCAGTTATTCTTTAATTTAACTGAAATTTTATTTTCCTCCCTCCCCCTGTAGCGTTACGTAAATTGTGAACGGTCATAATTTATTTATTTCGAGAAAACTGTTTAGAAAATTCGTACAAATTACTGACTGGTTAAGTTAGCGCATTGTAGCTGTCAGCGGTAGGGCAGAAAGGCGTCCTATGCATTCGATTCATCAATCGGATTAATTTGATTCCACCGACAACCATCGAACAGCAATTTTTGAAATCTAATCAATCAATCATTGCATTAATAAATTGGATTAACATTAATGTAATTAAACGTGAGAATCCGTCCATTTGGTCGCTGATCTCAAAAAAGAGAACGACGGATACCCGCTTGTCAAAAAATGCGCTCCAACGAATTAACGAACGGAAGACGATTATGATGCCATTGAAATCGAACCCCGCAGAGAATAATACGTATCAAGGAACGTGTCTCATATCTTGCATGAATCTGAGAGCCGACATCGAAAGAGACCGAAAGCAGCGTTTTCTTTTGAGGTGGAAATATGAATGATTCATTCACAGTGGAGTGTGAAATACTGTAAGAGATTATTCTGGTTTTCTTCGTAAGTATACACAAAAATTGTTGATAGAGAACGCAATACTCCAGAGGCAGCTGTAACAAAAGTATCACAAATATCAGTTTTAATTATGTCCAATCGTGTACTCAAGTTGATAGTTGGTGAAACAGTCCATTCCGTGGTGCGGCAGCGCCTGCATTATAAACGATAATCCGATGAGAAGGAACCGCGCGTGAAACTTGATGGCTGTCGGAATATTTGCTACCGTTTAAAATTGAAACCGACCGTAGTCGGATTGGCAACGGGTATGTCGGCGATCTGGACTTAGGTTCCTTGCATCTTGCACTGGAAGGCACATTGGTATGGCTCCATGATAAAATTATGTTAAAATTGTTTTAAAAAAAGTTTCCAAACTGTTTAGTATTTGCTGTAAAAGTGATTCGTTTGTTCTATTATATTTTCTTGACCGGAATGGAAAATCATTTTATCTGCAGCGGATGAATAACTGACATCCGTTGTTCAGGGTGGGGGCGAGGTGATCGAATTGCTGTAGTTTTTCGAAAATTATTAATAATTTGGTGTAATGAAGAACGGTTGCATCTTGCACCAGACGCAACAATCGTGGTTGTAGTTCTTGAAACAGCTGAGTTATTAACGAGAATTAAAAACGATTAAGCGAAATCGATCAATACAGTTGCGCCCGTATAATTCTAAGCGCAAGAATTTAGTCCTAAGATGCGGTGAACGAATTCTGATTCAAGAGAAGTTGTTTTATGGATCATTTTGATTAAACTGTTTAATTGTTAGTTGTTTACAAATATTGGACTCTTACTTCCAGAGTACAACCCTGAACGACGTCGAGAAGTTACTCATCAGATCCGATGGGACACTCTTCTCCAACAGTTGTATACATATAAGATTCGTTCGATTAAGGTGATTATACAATAAAGCCAGAAATCGGCCATTTTGTAAACCACGTGCTTTTTCAATATTTTTTTCAAGAGCACGAGATGAAAGAACCATAACGCGTATGGGGCTGAAATAATGGTAGATCGTTTGCTTAGTTATGCTGAACAATCATAATTTGAGTTTCGGCACTGTACGAAAACTATTACGCCAGATTTGGGCTTTTGGAAATGTATGTAGATAAACGTGTGGTGAATTTGAAATTCACCACACGTTTATCTACATACATTTCCAAAAGCCCAAATCTGGCGTAATAGTTTTCGTACAGTGCCGAAACTCAAATTATGATTGTTTAGCATAACTAAGCAAACGATCTACCACTATTTCAGCTCCATACGCGTTATGGTTCTTTCATCTCGTGCTCTTGAAAAAAATATTGAAAAAGCACGTGGTTTACAAAATGGCCGATTTCTGGCTTTATTGTATAATCACCTTAAGATCATAATCTCATATTTTCAACGTCACACGTACGGACCTCAGCTACCGATGCCGCCCGACGTGTGAATGTTTTAGCTTCTCTACGGTTTCTTCAAACTGTTCCGATGCTGTCAAAAATTCAAGTGGAAGTCGGCCTACTTTGAAATAGCAAACATAATCATTTTGTATAGGTATTAAGCATCGTATCGCTTTTTTTCACTATATCATTCTACCGTCTTTGAGTCGCTTCGATGCCACATGAAGGCATCTACTTCTGTTTTGGATTCCAATTTTATTCACCTATCCATCACTCAGAACTGGTTTTACAATGTTCATCAAATATATATGATGCCCGTCATATTTGTATCAAATGTAGCCAAATCTAAAGCAAATCATATTCACGAAGTTGTGTGGAAGTGTTTTCCAATAAATGGGACATGAAACAAAGTGGACATAATACATGCCCTTGAAATCATATGCCAATAAGGAGAAGGTGATTAAAGACAAATAATGAGGAAAATAAATCCGTTGATAGCCAACCATTGATCGTAAAACAAAACGAACATCGATATAAAAGGTGCAATAAATCAAATATAATCATATTAAATTCAATCAAACACAATTTCTGAACATAAAATGAACAAAGTTTATTTCCGATGCCTGCAGATGACGCGGAAAAACGAAAAAACGACTTGCTATCAGCAACGGTTTGATGGATTTGCCTTGTTCCGATTGACTTGCAATCAAAGAGAGATGTGCTGGATCGGATTGAACTGGAGGACGTAGACCCAATGTTACGAGACGGAGAGGAGAACAGAAACCGCGTAAACTACACGACATCATAAGACGATAAAAGGGGAAATAAAATGCGAAACAAGGGGACGAGGAACGAGGAATGTGATCCTGGCTGAATGGAAAGGAGTAAGACACGAGTTATGAATTAAATTGAACTGATATTAAACACGATTACATATCTCAATTTATTGTATGCGTCATTGATTCACATTCAGGTTTGTCTTTTTCTTTACGGTACTATACTCAAAAACTTAAATTGGCAAACACCTTACTCGACTCTGTTGGATTTCAAATAATTTTTGTGATAGTTCGAAAACTGTGCGTGAATAGTCCACTTAGTGATGATGACGGTTTTGCAAATTACATTTGAATAAGTGCATTATAAAAGGTAAAACGAAAACATTCACAAAAGATTGAAAATGGCACTTTAGAAACTTCATAAACACAAGATCGTACAGGCAAGAGAATAAGGCTCGATGCCCATTGTCCACGTAGCTTCATTTCGTCGCAGAGTGCGCGCGGCGTTAAAATGATGCAGGTGTGCATCGGGAAAAAGCGGTAATGAAGCGTCGCCACGCCCAGTGTTGAGAAATGTGCAGTAAAACACTGTGGTTATGCGAATGTCATTTTATCCGGTCAAATTTCACGCACCGCACAAACCGAAACAGTTTAAAAAAAAAAAAATGTACGCCTCATTGTGACATTTTTTTTACCGATGAGGCAAACTGTTTGTATGTTCCTGCCTGCTGCTGCGTGAGAGTCGAGCCGTCGGTGCAGTCAGCAGCTTTCTTGTTTCGGTTCGTGCGGAACAGAACAGAACAGAACAGAATCGAGTTTAATTGCCTGTGGCGCAAAGCCTAGAAAGAATGCTAGCCGTTGGTACTAATTTATTAGTTCTAGTCTCTAAAATGAGCAAGGAGTAAAGAAATAATCATTTACCACCAAAAACGGTCATACGTCGTGAAATGAGCGTACAGAAACATTAATTGTGGGGAGAGAAAATAATAAAATCATGTGCTGACTGTCGTCTGCTTGGTCGTGGCTGCTGTTGCGGCTGCCGTGTTTTTGTTTTTCTGCAAATTGAATGATAAAAAGAAATGTCAACCGTTCCTGTCCCTGGCCACGCCTCTGATGCACACCTACGTTTTTTGAACGCTGCGTGCAGTTGGTGTTGAAAAAACGCTACGTGGACATCGGCGCTAAGTGTACAAAATAGAGGCCATATACTGCGCTCCAATCAATTATGGATAGATAGATTTCTGCTAATTTAAATGCTTTTTGCCTATCTCGTACACAAAGCATACGTCAAGGCTATAGGATTAGACCTGTGCACCGCCGCTGCTCCGCCACTCCGAATAATCGAACCCTCCGGATAATCAAGCCATTTTTTTTGTTGTTGCTGAAAATTCAACTTTTGCTCAAATAATCTTTATTTTGGTTATAGAGCATCAATGTCACAAGCCCTAAGAAAGCCCCTATTCTTTCCATTGTAGTCGAGCCCCTCCTGTCAGCGTCCAGCAGCCGTCCCGGTTCTACGCTTGGGAAGGGAGACGGGGTCTTCCGAATTCCTATTACCGGCAAGTACGATCAATCAACCACCGCCTCTCTTCCTGATATTATCCCGATTTCCAGAGCAACAGCCCCCCGTCCGAAATCGCACGTTACTATGTACTACCAGAACGTTGGCGGAATGAATGGTCTAGTGGAAGATTATCGACTAGCGGTCATGGATCATTGTTACGATATCGTAGTTCTGACCGAAACTTGGCTAGACTCTCGCACAATTTCAAGCTATATTTTTGGAACTGGGTACGAGGTTTTTCGATGTGATCGAAACTCGAATAACAGCAGGAAATCGACAAGGGGTGGCATCATAATCGCTGTAAGTTCTAGACTGAAGGCATCAGTAATCGAAGACGATTCGTTCAACACCGTGGAGCAGGTTTGGGTATCTATTCAGCTCGGAGACCGTAAACTATTTGTTTGTGCGGTGTACATTCCTCCAGACCGAACTCGAGACTTGGAACTCATCGACACGCACTGCCGATCAGTCTTCTTTGCGTCGGAAATAGCGTATCCCAACGATGAAATCATCGTTCTGGGCGACTTCAACCTTGCAGGAGTCGCGTGGGTTCCAACTCACAACGGTTTCCTACGCCCTGATCAGGAGCATTCCTCGTTTCACCCGGGAGCTCTCAGGTTGCTGGATAATTACAGTACTGCAACGTTATCTCAAGTTAATTGCATCGTGAATGAGAATAATCGCTTGCTGGATCGGCGGTCGTTAAACCGCTCCATTTATTTCCACTGCACCTGTTCCTTTGGTCAAGGCTTCCCCTCACCATCCATCTCTTGTAATTGGAGTTGAGAATGATGACGTCCGTGACTATGTTGGTACTTCAACGGCTGTGTCATATGTTTTTCGCAAGGCGAATTATTGCAGTATTGCCGAAGTGCTGTCTAACTTGGATTGGCAGAGTATCCTCGACCCGGCCGATGCAAATATCGCTGCACAGACTTTTTCTCATGTCTTGGCATATGTCATTGACAGACATGTTCCAAAGAAGATTGCCCATACCGACTCTAAGGTTCCGAGGATGACAAAAGACCTTCGTTCGTTGAAAAGGACAAAAAAGGCCGTCCTGAAAAGGTTCACAAGGTTCCGCACTCTTCCCTTGAAGCACCATTATGCTAGGCTGAACAACGGATACAAACGGTTAAGTAGTTTCTATTTTAAACGTTACCAGCGGAGGATACAGCAACGGCTTAAAACCCATCCGAAATCCTTTTGGAACTACGTAAACGAGCAGCGTAAGGAAGTAGGTCTCCCATCGTCCATGGTCTACAATGGAGACATGGCTTCAACTCAACAAGAGATTTGTAACCTATTCTCGGCCAAGTTTGCTAGCGTGTTTGTCAATGAGCGTCTCTCCAATGACTCCATAACCAGCGCAGCGGGTAATGTACCCTTAACGAATCAAACGCTAAACGCTGTCGATGTAAGTACAGATGCCATAGCGAGAGCAGCCACGCGGCTAAAAACGTCGTACAAATCGGGACCTGACGGTGTTCCGTCGGTTTTCCTAAAAACGAACATTTCGTGCCTTCTGGATCCACTTCATCGAATCTTCCAGCTCTCCCTCTCTAATGGTGTATTTCCGTCTTGCTGGAAGACAGCTGAAATGTTTCCTGTGTACAAAAAGGGAAGCAAGCAATTATCGAGGAATCACGTCGCTATGCGCTGTATCGAAGTTGTTTGAGCTGGTCGTCATGGATTCTCTGAATGGTCACTGTAAACATTATATCAGTACCGATCAACATGGCTTTATGGAAAAACGTTCTACATGTACGAATCTACTGTGTCTTACATCATACGTTACAGACAGTATGCTTGCTTGTAATCAAACAGATGTAATTTATACGGATCTAAATGCAGCATTTGATAAGTTGAACCACAGCATTGCGATCGCCAAGCTTGACAGATTGGGAATTGGAGGCAGCCTACTTGCATGGTTTGGTTCGTACCTTACTGAGCGCCAGTTGCCAGTTGGTCTAGGCGATTGTCGCTCGGAAAGCTTCTTTGCGATGTCTGGCATACCGCAGGGTAGTCATCTGGGACAGTTGATATTCCTTCTCTACTTCAACGACGTGCATCTAGTTCTAAAAGGACCGAGATTATCATTTGCAGATGATCTTAAAATGTTTTTGCGCAATATGCTCAATAGCCGATTGACACTTACTACAAGACCAGATCGATGCTTTCGCTCATTGGTGCGATCTAAATCGACTTGTAGTTAACCCGAAAAAGTGCTCGATCATAACTTTTTCTCGGAAGAAACAACCGATTATCTTCAACTACTGCCTGTTCGAAACGACTATTGCAAGAGTGCACTGTGTGAAAGATCTCGGTGTTCTATTGGACTCCAAAATGACATACTCGGATCACATTTCATATGTTGTTGATAGAGCATCCAGGTCTCTTGGATTTGTGATCAAAGTGACAAAGACTTTCACAGACATCTACTGTTTGAAAACACTGTATTGCTCTCTCGTGCGATCTACGTTATGCTACGTACACACCAGTCAAGCAGTTCGACGAACATTGACTCCACCCCCAAGAAAACGCTTTGGTTGCTGCTTTGTTGGAACGTGTGTGAAGTTGTTCGAACAACCATTTGACAGTTGGCGGCTCGGTTGGAAAAAATTAAAACGGTTTGATTTTGGTTTGAGTTGTCGGGGGTGGAGTCAAGGTTCGCCGAACATGTTTGAGCATTTGTAGTGAAGTTGCACAAACCCCCATATATTTTTTGATGGTTGGTGCTCAAGTTGGCGCTTCGGTCGTTCGTGTGTGATATTGTTGGTCGAATAAATTGATTGTTCGTGCCACTGTTGGTAAAACTTGATGGATGTTGGAACAAACGAGAGGTGGAGTCAATGTTCGTCAAACTGCTTGACCGTGTGTACGTTCCATTAGAATACTGCTCTGCGGTCTGGAGTCCAAACTATAATAATGGTGTCGAACGCATCGAATCCGTTCAACGTCGATTTATACGGTACGCACTCCGCAACCTTCCCTGGAGAGATCCGCTACGACTTCCTCGCTACGAGAGCCGTTGTCAGCTGATCAGCTTAGAACCTCTGTGTATCCGAAGGGATGTATGCAGAGCATTAACCGTCGCCGATATTTTGCAAGGAAGAAGAGATTGTGGCACTCTTCTGCGGCAAATAAACATCAACGCACAACCCCGACAACTGCGGAGTAACCTAATGCTAAGACTTCCTTTTCGTCGCACAAACTATGGGCTGCGTAGTGCTCTCCATGGTTTGCAGCGTATCTTCAATAGAGTGGCGTCGGTGTTTGATTTCCACTTGACACGAGATGTCCTCCGCCGGTTCTTCACATCATTTTTTACCGACCAGAACAATTGACGCACATAGACTACAGTTAATGTATTTGTGATTGTATTGTATTTTAATCCTTGACAATGTTTTCAATGTAGTGATGTGATATTGTATTTATATATATATTTTTTATTGGGGCTGTATCAAGTCTGTTGATGTAATAAATAATAAATAAATAAATAAAATATCCCGTTGGTCCGTTCATGGATTCTGACTACCGTTAGAGTTCAGCGCCGATCCGAAAATCGTCGGCGGCAACGTTTGTCATAATTTTGGTCGGCGATGGCTTGGCGATATTTTTATTACGTTCGTGACGTAAATTTTTTTTTCAGGATATTTTAAGATATTACGGGAGAATTCTTTAAATTTCCCCGGGAAAAACTTAATGAGCTGTCCCAGGAGATTCTTCCAAGTTTTTCGAATTTTCAACTGGAACTGCTCTAAAGTTTTCACGGGAATTTCTTTGAAATTTTCACGGGAAATTGTTTAGGAGTTTGCCTATGCCACAGGGCATGCATACTTCGAATTTAATGGAATAATGGAAATTCTCATGTAATTTTTTAAAGTTTCGCAAATTTTTTTTCCAATGAAATTTCAACTGGATTTTTTACGGAATTTCTTTGAATTTCTTCGTGAAATTTCTTATGTTGTCTATTAGTTGTTGTTTTAAAGACGAAGGGTCGTTTGGTTGAAAGTCATTTGACCGAATACCACATGGCCGAATAATACGTTAAGCCGAAAGCTATCTAGCCGAATTCCATTTGTCCGATACGGTTATTATGTGGAAAATGGTTTAGCGGTACGACCAAACTAACCTTTTGGCCGAAAAAGCCGTATGCCCTAACAGGTCTTTTGGTCGAATAGGCCTTGTCATCGAAAATTCCATTTGACCGAAACGGTAGTTTAGCAGGAAGGGAAATTTGGCCAAAAATGTTATTCGGCTGATCGGATTATACGGCGAAAAACGTCGACCCGTTTAGCCAAACGCTATTTTCTAACAAATCAGCTGTCGGAGCAAACGTCTTTTTCGGCCAAATTATCAGTTCGGTCGTATGATCTTCACCCGTACGTCGCAAACCGTTTTCGACCTTATGTCACCTCGTCCGACCGAAAGGTCAAACGATTTTTTTTCGGCAGCTCGAGCAAACAACACCATATGCTCATTTCGACCAAATGACCCTTTTCTACCAAATGACCATCTAGGCCTTTTTGGCTAAATGACCTATTCGAATATAGACGACTTTTGAGTCAAATGACCTGTTCGGCCGAACGACATTATCGGCCATATGTCTATTTTGGCCACATGATTTTATACCAGTCGAGTTTCGGATTAAGGACATTTTCGGCCAAACAATAAATGTCCCTTCCCCGTCAAAACATTTGATTTCAACATGAAATTCTGTGGATTTCAACAGGAAATCCTAGGAAATTTACGCAGGTAATTCTTCGAGATTCCCAAAGAAAATTCTTTATAATTTACCCGGGAAATTTCTGGAATTTGCATTGTTAGTGGCTTCAGTCGTCTAAGTGTATTTGTAAGCCATGGAGTGTGAGTTTGATTCCCGCCCTAGTAAGGAGAAATCATTTCGTGAAGAGGAAAACACTCCACTTGTTCGCTAGGTGCTGTGTGAATGTCCTGTCCGTTATCTAATGTTAAGTTTTCAGTCTGTGCGAGCTCTGGTCAAATGTGGTGATCCTGTCTTTCTTTCTTTTAAAATCTACAAAAAGATCTTCCAAATTGTCAAGGAAATTTACTCAGAATTTTAACTACCTACCTACCTACCTTTCGAGATTTCGAAGGATATTCTTCAGAATTTTTATTAAAAGTTCTTATTTTTAAAGAAAAGCTTTTTCGATTTTGAACGAAAAAATGTAAGGAATTTTCAAGAAAAATAGCTTTTTCACGAGAAATCCTCTGTAGTTTCAACGGGATTGCCATAAACTGTCGGCGACGACGGGGCACACCTCTAACCGAGTGGTCCTCCGGGAAATCTGGAGGATGAAAACTTCTAAATTTTATCGTTAAGCACCAAGATTTTTCTGATGCATTTGTTTTTGTATTATGAGTATGCACTTAATGTTGTGACTTATACATGCTGTGGCTGTTCCGAAAATTCCGGAACATCCGTAAAATAAAACAAAAAATAATGAATTTCATTGCATAGCACCATTTGACATTCTATCAACGGAATTTATTTCATTTGATTTATTCAAACTAAGGCCTCTGCAGTACATAAAATACATCTACATAATACGAAACGCTGAAATCATAAAATTTAGCGTTACATAATCTGTGAACGAACCCATTCCGGATATTCCGGAGGACCATTTGGTAGCATGAGTCACAATGTCAATGCTGTACCCAGAATGTACATACGAATGCTTAAAAAAATATCGGTACTTTGAATTGAAATTCATAAATTATTTTTTTTTATGAATGTTCTTGATTTCCGTTCCCGCTGAATTTGATAATTTTGATACCCCACTCTCAGTCTCGCAACCCTTTTTTATGGAAGGTTTAATTTTTGTACGAACCGTAACGCTTGGTCTGACTTCCTCCCTCTTCCTAAAGTGTTACGTAATTTGTGGCAGTCCCTTAGGAAAGCGAGAAAGGCACTAGCATTACTAGGTGTCTTGCATATATGAGATACGTTACGGATACACACTGATAATACATATTTCTATTTTTGTAATATGGGTAAAAATATTACTCCGGATAATCGAGCCATTTTCTCCGGATAATCGAGCCCCGGATAATCGAGCCTCCGGTTAATCGAGTCCGGCCTGTATTTTCAGCCAAGTTCATATAACAATTATCTTTTTCACAATTGGGCAGCATTTCCAATAAAGTCTAGACCCAGCAAAATTGAAAGTTAACGAAGGACTTATTTAATTAAAAATAGGCTATTTCAGCTGGAAAAGTAGCTTATTCAGCCTGAATTGTTTGTTGAGGAACCACTAGATCACTTGTTGTACAACGTATGCTCGGTCAAACAAAACAATATTTGTTCAAAAAAAATGCACCTTATATTTTATTATTCAGAAAAATAAGGAGATTGTTCTTCAGGAATGGACTTGCTCCTAGAACTTCTTCTACATGTCCTTTAAGACCATCGGGAAATCCACACGAAATTCCTTAACGAATTTATATAAAAATTCTTATATATATATATTTATTCAGACTAAGGCCGAAGTGGCCTGTGCGGTATATAAGAGTCTTCTCCATTCGGCTCGGTCCATGGCTACACGTCGCCAACCACGCAGTCTACGGAGGGTCCGCAAGTCATCTTCCACCTGATCGATCCACCTTGCCCGCTGCGCACCTCGCCTTCTTGTGCCCGTCGGATCGTTGTCGAGAACCATTTTCACCGGGTTACTGTCCGACATTCTGGCTACGTGCCCGGCCCATCGCAGTCGTCCGATTTTCGCGGTGTGAACGATGGATGGTTCTCCCAACAGCTGATGCAATTCGTGGTTCATTCGCCTCCTCCACGTACCGTCCGCCATCTGCACCCACCATAGATGGTACGCAGCACTTTCCTTTCGAAAACTCCAAGTGCGCGTTGGTCCTCCACGAGCATCGTCCAGGTCTCGTGTCCGTAGAGGACTACCGGTCTAATTAGCGTTTTGTAGATTGTCAGTTTGGTACGGCGGCGAACTCTATTCGATCGGAGCGTCTTGCGGAGTCCAAAGTACGTACGATTTCCAGCCACTATGCGTCTCCGAATTTCTCTGCCGGTGTCATTTTCGGCAGTCACCAGTGAGCCCAAGTACACAAATTCTTCTACCACCTCGATTTCGTCACCACCGATGCAAACTCGCGGTGGGTGGCTCACATTGTCTTCTCTTGAACCTCTTCCTATCATGTACTTCGTCTTCGACGTGTTGATGACTAGTCCGATCCGCTTAGCTTCCCTCTTCAGTCTGATGTAGGCTTCCTCCATCTTCTCAAAGTTACGTGCCATAATATCTATGTCGTCGGCGAAACCAAATAGCTGGACGGACTTATTGAAAATTGTACCACTCGTGTTAATCCCGGCTCTTCGTATTACCCCCTCCAAAGCGATGTTGAATAGCAAACACGAAAGACCATCACCTTGCCGTAACCCTCTGCGGGTTTCGAAGGGACTCGAGAATGCCCCTGAAACTCGAACTACGCACATCACCCGATCCATCGTCGCTTTGATCAATCGTGTCAGTTTATCCGGAAAACCGTGTTCGTGCATTAGCTGCCATAGCTGGTCCCGATCGATTGTATCATATGCGGCTTTGAAGTCGATGAATAGATGATGTGTGGGCACGTTGTATTCGCGGCATTTCTGCAGTACTTGGCGAATGGCAAACACCTGGTCCGTGGTGGAGCGTTCGCCCATAAAACCCGCCTGGTACTGCCCCACGAACTCCCTTGCAGTTGGTGCTAGTCGACGGCATAAAATTTGGGAGAGTACCTTGTAGGCGGCGTTCAGCAATGTGATTGCGCGGTAGTTGCTACAATCCAGCTTATCGCCCTTTTTGTAGATGGGACACACGACACCTTCCATCCACTCCTGCGGCAAAACTTCCTCCTCCCAAATCTTGATAATGACCCAGTGCAGCGCTCTAGCCAGTGCCTCACCACCGTGTTTAAATAGCTCTCCTGGTAGTTGGTCAACCCCAGGGGCTTTGTTGTTCTTCAGCCGGCCAATCTCCTCCTGGATTTCCTGGAGATCCGGAGCCGGTAGAATTCTATCCTGCGCGCGTTCTCCCAGGTCCATCACCATACCGCCATCTTCGTCTGCCACATCGCCATTCAGGTGTTCTTCGTAGTGCTGCCGCCACCTTTGGATCACCTCACGCTCGTTCGTAAGAAGGTTCCCGTTTATGTCCTTACACATATCAGGCTGTGGCACGTGACCCTTACGTGAACGGTTTAACTTCTCATAGAACTTTCGTGTGTTATTAGCGCGGTACAGTTGCTCCGTTTCTTCACGGTCTCGATCTTCCTGCTGGCGCTTTTTCCTCCGGGAAATCGAGTTTTGTCTGTTCCGCGCCTGTTTATATCGTGCTTCGTTCGCCCTCGTGCGGTGTTGCAGCAATCTCGCCCATGCTGCATTCTTCTCTTCCACTAACTGCTCACATTCGCCGTCATACCAGTCGTTTCTCTGATCCGGGGCACCGTGCCAAGTGCAGCGGTTGCGGTGCTACCAATGGCGGATCGAATATCTCTCCAGCCATCTTCAAGAGACGCTGCGCCTAGCTGCTCTTCCGTTGGAAGTGCCACTTCCAGCTGCTGCGCGTATTCTTGGGCTAGTCTACCGTCTTGTAGCCGCCCAATGTTAAGCCGCGGCGTCCGACTTCGACGCGTGTTGTATACCGTCGAGAGTTTTGAGCGCAGGCATACTGCAACGAGGTAGTGGTCGGATTCAATATTCGCACTGCGGTAAGTGCGGACGTTCGTGATGTCGGAGAAGAATTTACCGTCGATTAGAACGTGGTCGATTTGGTTTTCCGTTTCTTGGTTAGGTGATCTCCATGTGGCCTTGTGGATATTGCGGGGAAAGAAGGTGCTTCGGACTACCATTCCGCGGGAGGCTGCGAAGTTTATGCATCGTTGGCCGTTGTCATTCGATACGGTGTGCAGACTATCCGGTCCGATGACCGGTCTATACATTTCCTCCCTTCCTACCTGTGCGTTCATGTCACCGATGACGATTTTAACGTCCCGCAGTGGGCATCCATCGTATGTCTGCTCCAGCTGTGCGTAGAACGCTTCTTTCTCGTCGTCGGGTCTCCCTTCGTGTGGGCAGTGCACGTTGATGATGCTATAGTTGAAGAAACGGCCTTTAATCCTCAGCTTGCACATCCTTGCGTTGATTGGCTGCCACCCAATCACGCGTTGGCGCATCTTACCCAGCACTATGAAGCCGGTTCCCAGCTCGTTGGTGGTGCCACAGCTTTGGTAGAAGGTAGCCGCTCGATGCCCGCTTTTCCACACTTTCTGTCCTGTCCAGCAAATCTCCTGCAGCGCCACGACGTCGAAGTTGCGGAGATGTAATTCATCGTAGATCATCCTGTCGCAACCTGCGAAACCTAGCGACTTGCAATTCCATGTTCCAAGCTTCCAATCGTGATCCTGTATTCGTCGCCTAGGTCTTTGCCGATTATATCGAGTCGCATTATCTCTTATATTGTTCGTAATGATTGGTTTTCTAGGCGGCTTATTGGGCCTGCGCAAACCTCCTGTCTCGTCGGAGGGCCGTCGTGTCAGGGCTGTTTAGCGTCCCACCTAACACCAGGACTTGGGCTTGTGCGCTTTGAGCGGCACACGGTCGCTTTGGTGGGGCCTACTTGCGGATACATGCAGCTTTTTATAGAGGTTTAACAGGGCCCACTGTCAAACGCCACCACATCCTAGGCAAGCCCCACAACTCGCAGATGGCCTGGGGAGGGATCGTCAAGCCCTTGGACATAGTCCCTGCTGCCCCTGAAAAAATCTTATAAGATTCAAATCTGGAATTCCTGGCTAATTTCTTCAAGAAATACTGCATGCATTGATCATCAAAACCTTCTTTAAACTCCTTTGAATACTCCCACAAAAATTCCATTGCGAATTCTTTATGAAAGAGTAACTCCCGGAGCAGTTCCTTGGAGAATTCGCTAGAGATAGAGATATTTCTGGAAGAGAGGAGGATTTTTTGCGGATATTTTGTAGGTAATTTTTGAGAGAATTTCTAAAAAAAGTCTAAAGAAAAAGCGGATAAATTTTTAGAGGTTTTTCCTTATGGTAATTTGGAGGAGTTTTCAAGGGAATTTCTCAGAAAAATCCTGTAAGGTTTTCTGGACGAATTCTTGGAGAAATTTTGGAGAAGTTTCCGTGAAAATTGCCTTTGAGATTCTTGAAGGATGTGAAGGAGTTCTCGGAAACAATTTTGGAAGAATTCCTGAACAAATTTCAGGCAAATTTATTTCCAGAATAATTTATTTGTGAACGACTTTCCGGGAAAATCCTTGGAGGAATTTTGGGGTAGGAATTTCTGAAAGAATTCCCAGAGGAATGCGCGTAAGATTTTCTAGATCAAATTTTCACAATACAATTTCCATACGAAGTTCTTCAAGAATTCCCGGACAATTTTCTCTAATTTCCGAAGGAATTCAGAAGAAATGTCTGAAGAGCCCTCGTGGTAATTTATGTGGAGTTTGCGAAATCATTTATAAAGTTTTCTTGGAAGAATTTTATGAGGTACTCCAGAGAGAGTGCCAGTAAAAATTTTATGTGTAATTTTTCAAGAAGTTACATGTTTTCTTGAAAATTTCTTGAGCAAACATCCTAAAACATTCGACTGCTACTGACGCTAGCGACCAGACTGATCAAAGCAACGGTGGATGGTGTGCAAAACTGTGTGAAGATTTCGGGCGAACACTCCAGTTCGTTCGAATCGCGCCGGGGACTAAGACAAGGTGAACAATTTTGCTGGGAAAGTGCAAAAGCTCTATAATAATAATAATGGAATTTTAGTGAAGCTCACTGAGAAGTCGGAGAAATTCACTACTATTTTAGTTCACATAACCACGTTCCATAAGGGCCACCGTGAATTTGACTGCAGGCATGATAAAACCAAAAGTGTTGCTATTTTTTTTGCTTAAAATGGTTTGTAAATATTTTTATAATAACCCTTTGTATAGAATGTTGTGCAATATTGTAATGCGCGTAGTTGGTTCAAAATCAATTCAATAAGTAATGTTCTTCGTTTGTTATTCAAATTATACAAAGTGATATACAAGTCCTTATCAAGATACATTTGTTTATGAACATAGATTTTAAATACAGTAATTCTGATTCAGAGTCAAGGCCAGGAAACGAACAAGCGATATTGGATTAGGAGTCAGATTTCCTGACATGGTTCTCCAATATTACATCAATTGTGTTCCTTATAAAACCACGTAACTAGGGCGTCACTTTCTATAATTCCCTCTTTTTATAAACAAGCCAAGCTGTTAGTGGCCATTCCTTGATGCGTTCGAATGATGTACAACTGAAGTACGACTTGGCTATTGCACGCCATAAATATAATCGCCTCTTCCACGATGTACAGGAAAATGAACACAACCCATCCCCGAGGCCAACGGTATAAAGCGGGCCAATAAATCTTAAAACACCTCGTCAAGTCGTGAAGAAATTGAAAAATAAAATCCTTATAATAATAAACTATTAAATTATGCATCAACCCCATTATACGAAAGGCCGGAGATATTGGTTCCAAAGTTTGTGTGCTGTAAAAGCTCTTTTTCCAATCAATATTCAATCAGGCGGAGAAGGCTCATCGCTTGCCTGGACGTACCAGTAGAAGCTGCCGAAGGAATCGAACTGCCATAGCCGGGACGAAGACGAATGTCTCGTGTTATTTATTGGTACGCTGCTGAGAATCACTAAATGGAATGGATTTGTAGATTCCTTATAATAGGCTGGGGGATTATGGATCGGTAATTAAAGTTTTATGGTGATAGATTTAGAGCTATCATTTTTGAATCTCGGTCCCCCCACCAACGACAGCCGTCAGCGATGACGCTTTCTTGACGTTATGCCATACATGGCCGGAGAGATCCTAACCGAGCAAATATTTGAGGGCCATATATCCTTCAGGGTTTATGGTTGTTTATTACACTACCTGCTGCCACTATTGAGGCTGGTATGCTTTCGTATCGGTCATCTCCGAATCGAAAAGTTGTTGGTGGTCCTCGCTGATTATTATAATCGTGTCTGGTGATCGTCGAACCATCATCGAAAAGCAATGTTTCACGCATTAACATTAGTTTGATGGCAGAATACTTCCAATATTGGTTCTAAGCTCCGATATATTTTTCATCCGCAGAGATCAATACGTATCTATTCTGATTTAGACGGTATGCAAATCCTATTTTTATTTCTGACACTTTTTTGACAGAAACATTGCGAAGAAAAATTGCCGATAGTGAGACGAATATTGTGATTTTCATATATATTATGCGGAAAATTTATCGAGGCGAATCAAGAGCAAGCAGTGAAAAATTATTCCGGTGAGAGATTTATTGCTTCCTCGTACGTATCACCATGTCGATGACTACACAGGACCGATGAACCGTTACAAAAGGTAGCTTTTACTCAACCTAATGTTTATTTATATAGTAAAATCCATGCAACCGGAAATTTACGAATTTTCGTTGGATTTTGGAAAAGTCTTCAGGTTGAATAGTTTGCTACACAAAAAAAAAACATTTCACTAAAATCCCTATCATAGCGGCATCAATAATATGACATATGCTTATTGGCGTAAATAAGTAGGGGCCGGGGGGTGAATTTAAATTTTCCATATACCAAAGTGATTTTCTTACAACAATCCGGGACACCTAACGTATCATATATTTAGAACGGTATCAAATCTTGTATCAAATAATTTTGAAGCAGTTTTTTTTATAAAACTACAGCACCCAGTATGATGCCTAGAACTTGATTTCATAAAAACAAATACATACCCTAAAATCATTGAATATTCAAAAAAATAAATAAATGAGAAACATTTCACAATCTAGACCTTGTGACCGTGCGGTTAGCTGCACCAGTCGTCTGAGCGTATTGTGTGGTAAGGTTACAGATTCAACTATTCAACTCTCGGCACAGGGGCAAAGACGAAAGATAAAAACTTTTTTTTTGTTAAAAATCTTGGCTGTGCATATGCACAGCATATGTTTCGAAATGGACAAATTGATATGAAATTTGCGAAAAAAAATCTACATGTCTTGGAGGGACTTGAACCCTCAACCTCCTACTCTCTAGATAGGCGTGATAACCCCTACACAACAAGACCACTTAAAGGTTCCGTTTTGCGGAAAAGCCATCAGAATCCGAGTACCTCCACCGCGGTTAGCTCTCTTTTTTGCAAATTGCATATCTTTCGGATGCTTGATTTGTCCAATCTTCTCATGTGCTTATATATCCACAGTCAAGCGAGTGCACATTGTTTCTTAAACGAGAGGATCGCACTCCATGCCCCCCAGCAACGGGCTGGGCGGGATGGTATAGAATGCGAATCAATCGCACTCTGCTGTGCCAAAGGCTTGCTTGCCCGAGCAAAGGCAGATAACTGAAATGATATCAAACTGATAACATGATTAGTTATCCTTATTATCAACTTGCTATTTAGTTATCAATCATGTGATTAACTGATAACTGAATAATAACAAAATTTATTATCAATACAAATTTGGTATTTTCTTCTAAATTTCGCGTCGTTCAGATATCGGGCTAAGCATTCTAGGGAAGATCCATAAAGTACGTCACGCAAAAATTGGCGATTTTCAACCCCCCCTCCCCCCTTCGTCACATTTGTTGTAACAAACCCCCAAAATTTTGGTATGGATCGTCACGCTGCTCAGAACCCCCCCTCCCCCCTAGAGGCGTGACGTACTTTGTGGACGGCCCCCTATTCTTTCAAACATATTATACAGCGCATAAAAAAATCTACTCATACGCTTATTTTTCGACGCATCCAAAAATAAGCGCCAAGTAGTCGCCTAAGAAAAACATACCTGTAGCAAAAAAGCTAGTTTGATAATTTTGAAAATTTGACCGCCACGTGGTGGTTTGTACCGATAAATGCCAGATCTGTAGAAGCTTTGAAAAAATGATCACGAAAGATGTCATTTTGTTGCACAATACAGGCACAATACTTACTTCTGCTAAATGTATCTGGCCTATGATATAAATAGTGTGACAAAAGCTGTTTCCAAACACTGAACTGAAATTTTCGTCAAAGCAATCGGTGATTTTCTTCGTTACTAACGATATCTACTGATTTGTTTATTTCTCTGTCAACGAAGGAATTAGCACAAAAGTTGAAATTTTCCTGGTTGTTTTATACTATCCTTATTAACTTTACTTACATTTCAGGTGTCGTTGAATAATGAAATATGTATCTGAGAACCAAGCGTTGTAGTTTAATAAGAACTTAAAAAGGCCTTGCAGCTTCCGGAACATGTGATCCAAGGGCATGTGCTAATTCAAGAACGGTGCATAGTCTTGACTAACCGCAATATAATTCGTCTTGGGATCCACAGTGCTTATGTATATCTTCTTCTTCTTATTGGCATTACATCCCCACACTGGGACAGAGCCGCCTCGCAGCTTAGTGTTCATTAAGCACTTCCACAGTTATTAACTTCGAGGTTTCTAAGCCAGGTTACCATTTTTGCATTCGTATATCATGAGGCTAACAACGATGATACTTTTATACCCAGGGAAATCGAGACAATTTCCAATCCGAAAATTGCCTAGACCGGCACCGGGAATCGAACCCAGCCACCCTAAGCATGGTCTTGCTTTGTAGCTGCGCGTCTTACCGAACGGCTAAGGAGGGCCCCTATGTATATAGCTTTTTTTTGCTTCCCTATGTATATAGGGAAGCAAAAAATTTAACTGGAAGTGTCAGATAATCAAGAAATTGCAACGATCTGGTGTGTTGTGGAGAAAACAATTGAACCGTTTGTTTGAGAAACTGCATATGTAACATTTTTGGCCAAAATGAGATTTTTATGTATTCTGAATCCTCTTCCAAAAATACGTATTCTGGCAAAAAACGAAAAAAAAAATTTGTTCAGGAATGTATGATTTTTGTTTGTTTGAGAAACTACATAAGTCCACGCACTTTGAAGAGCAATTATGGAGTACTGTTTACAGTTTTTGCACTGGAAGTGCCTCAGGGTGTTGAGTTTTGCCACTACACTATTGATCTGTATCGAAGAAATCGAAAGGTTCGGTGCCAATTTGTCCAAAAACAGTTTTTTGTTGTTTTCTCGAAATAGTGTAAAATGGACTTATGCAGTTTCTCAAACAAATGATTCAATTATGCTCGCACTTTAGTCGATCTAGCAATGTGCTCAACCAAAGGCTAATTGCTCAAGTATTGACAGTTTAAACCTAGGTTTGAACGCAAACGAGCAAGATCATCTGCAGTCAAACCTCCAATAGTCGATGTTGAAAGGATTCATGGGAATATCGAGATGTGAAATAGAAAATCCTTTGGAAGGTGTTTGAATGGATTATCACAGTAGTCCAAAATATATGTTTAACTAGTCGACCCGGCAGACATTGTATAGCAACATTTTTTCACGGATTAATTCTTCCTGGGATCAGCAGTGTTATGTTTATATATGCATATGAAAACATGAAACGTTTCACTGTGAAATGCAAGGTTGTGGTTTAGTTTGAAACTATAACCAAACTCGATTTACAGCATGGCGCTGCTAGTAATTGTTTTAAAACCTAATGATTAATAATATTCGAGAGAAAAACTAACCTAAACCTATTATTTAATTAGTCACAACTGAAAACAACATGTATTCACTAAAAGGACGACGAACGGTATTTATCCTAACTGATTGCTGATTCGCTATTTTGAATTCATTTCAGGTATCATTTTTGTTAAGTTGACTTGTAATTCAACCAGAATGATAACAATTCTAGTTATCAATATAACTGGATAATTAAGTTTGTTATTAATAAGTTATTCTGCTTTGCACTCTGTCCAGCCGACTGTTATTTACATAAATGGTCATGGCATCATGATTTGATTACAAATAGTCTTCAGTAAATGCAAGATCGTAGAAAGCGTAGTGCTCTTCTCTCCTGCTCCTCAAGAAAGCGTAATTGGGTGAGTGCCTAGAGACAACGCCGTACAATCACTCGATTCGAGTTCGAATCCCAGTGAATGCCAACATTTTTTTCAATGCGTAACGAAGTCGGCAAAGAAGATTTAACTATTTTGGTCGATAAAACAGTGATGGCTGATAACTAAATAATAACTAAATTAATTATTTGAGTAAATAACATGTATAACAAAATATGTTATCAATTTGGTATCAGTGATAACCTAATTTGTTTTCAGGTAGTTATTTCAGGAACAAAATTCTGGTATCATTTTTGTTATGTTGGCTGTTAATTCAGCCAAAATGATAACAAGTTCATTTATCAATATGTTCGATAACCGGTTAATAGAATTTGTTATCAATTAGTTATTCACTTTTGCTCGGGTGGCTAAAGCATTTGATGAGTTTGATTGCCTTACGCAAACGGTCGCGTGTAACATGCAATTAATTGCCGTGCGGTAAGATGCGGGGCTACAAAGCAAGACCATGCTGGGTTCGATTCTCGGTGTCGGTCTAGACAATTATCGGATTGGAAATTGTCTCGACTTCCCTGGGCATAAAAGTATCATCGTGTTAGCTCCATGATATACCAATGCAGACATGGAAACTTGGCTTAGATACCTCGCAGTTAATAACTGTGGAAGTGCTCGATATCCTCATCATCGGTATTAATCCAATCCGGTGTAATAAGCGTATGATCCTAATTTCCATGAACATGGGATCCAATGTCTAAGGTGTTCCAAAATGATCTTGAGTCAAGATGCACAATGACAATGAGATTAACATGCGATTTGGTCTGCTTTCGCGGACTTGGATGATCAATCGTTCCGGTTTCCAAGACGTTTTGGTGATCCTATTTTTTTTAATGTGCCCAAAAATTACTTCTAAAACTTCCCCGGAAAACTCTATAGAATTTTCAATGAAGCAGAACAGTAATGAAACCAGGCAAATACGACATAAAATAACGAAATGGTAACAATTTGATTTTTTTTCTTCACTCAGGCCGATGCGGATTAAAAACATAGCCGATAAATATTTCATAAACTATCAGACAAATTTCTTCGTACTATCGCTACATTTTTTTCTCAATTCCCAGGAAATGTTGAGGGAGGAGGTACGGTTGTGGGCACCCTTTTGTGTTTGGTCCAAAAACTTTGGCCCTGGTTAATCTTATGCTGAAAATGTGTATAGCAATGAAAAGCTACACGCATAACCTTACTAGTAGCAGAGAAATTAGTATTATTTCATAGATTTGAAAAAAAAATTGACAATTTAGAAAATTTGACATTTTTGGACATTTTCATTTTGTGGTTCGGTTGTGGGCACACTTGAAAACATAGCTAAAAATAAAGAAGCATGAATAAAAACCACCCAGATTTAAAAACAAGGAATAGTTTTTTCATTCCAATACCTAGGAGACAATAAAAAACTCAAATCAATCCACCTAGCAGTGATGATGCCTCCCTCGGTGTATTAAGGAGGATGTTGAAAAAATCACAAAAGAAAGATTTAAAATAGCACTTTAGGTAAATGGGTTTCAATTTTTCATTGATTTACGTTCTATTGGTATGCATCACAGTCAAAAAAAATCCTGATTAATCACCCTAGCGGTAATAGTGCCTTTCTCGTTAATAACAAAATATCATATTTTGGTCATAAATTTGTGCGATCTGACCAATTTTCAATAAGAAACAATAGGACAGGATTCCCCGTCGAAGGCAACTTGTTGCAAGTAAATCGATCAACGCTTTGTTCCAAAAAAAGTGTGTGTATAATAATTAGACATGCCCAAAGAACAAAAATATGGAATAAACTCATTCATTCATTTATTTCATTTATTTCATTTATTTAGTCTACATCTAAACAGATAACACTGAATCAACAATTTGACGTCACAATACACGGTTCGAGGCCGCATCTCTCCATCCTCGAATACGCCCCACGCTCGCCAAGTCGTTCTGCACCTGGTCTGCCCATCTCGCTCGCTGCACTCCACGTCGTCTCGTACCTGCCGGGTCAGAAGCGGACACCATCTTTGCGGCGTTGCTGTCCGACATTCTTGCAACCAGCTCTGCCCATCGTACCCTTTCGGCTTTAACTTTATTCTGGATACTGGGTTCGCCGTAGAGCTGAGTCGTGGTTCATTTTTCGCCGCCACACACCGTTCTCTTGCACACCACCAAAGATGGTTCTAAGCACGCTTCTCCCGAATTCTCCGAGTGCTTGCAAGTCCTCCTTGAGCAGTGTCCATGTCCATTGTCCACGAATCTTTTTTGACCGCAGTTTCTTCTGGAGCCCGTAGTAGGCCCGACTTCCACAGATGATGCGCCTTCGTATTTCACAACTGACGTTGTTATCAGCCGTTAGCAAGGATCCGACGAATTCCTCGAGGACGTAGGTATCTCCGTCTATCGTAGACGAATTCCTCGACCACCTCGAAGATATCTCCGTCTATCGTAACACTGCTTCCCAGGCGGGTCCTGTCGCGCTCTGTTCCGCCCACAAGCATGTACTTTGTCTTTGATGCATTCACCACCACTCCAACTTTTGTTGCTTCACGTTTCAGGCTGATGTTCAGTTCTGCCACCTTTACAAATGTTAGGCCGACAATGTCCATATCATCCGCAAAACAAATAAATTGACTGGATCTGTTGAAAATCGTATCCCGGCTGTTACACCGGCTCTCCGCATGACACCTTCTAGCGAAATGTTGAACAACAGGCACGAAAGTCCATCACCTTGTCTTAGTCCCTGGCGCGATTCAAACGAACTGGAGTGTTCGCCCGAAATCTTCACACAGTTTTGCACACCATCCACCGTTGCTTTGATCAGTCTGGTAAGCTTCCCAGGGAATCTGTTCTTGTCCATAATTTTCCATAGCTCTACGCGGTATATACTGTCGTATGCCGCCTTGAAATCAACGAACAGATGATGCGTTGGGACCTGGTATTCACGGCATTTTTGAAGGATTTGCCGTACAGCAAATATCAATTATGTCTGAATAATTATAAAAATTGCACGTTATTAAAAATAAGTGAAGGTACAACTAAAACGATATTGAATGATTTATCAATAAAATGAGGGTGCCCATCAGGCTTGCCAAAAACTCCTCGCCGAGTAGAAAATGAGCAAGAGTTTTTTTGAGGAGCAGAGATAAGCATCAAAACTCATTATATTGTGCATCATCCGAGCTTGTGCGTCGCAAAACAAGAGCGAGTCTGTCTGTTCATCTTTTTCTTGTGGTACGTCACTCACTCACGCTCACACTCCAAACAGCCTCCAAGATTTTAATGAGTGCTCTTTCGCCCAACGCTTCACTCACATGTGTTTTTATTTTGCCGTTCCTCACTCTGTTTTTTTGTACCTTTGCTTTTTTCCGCTTCTACTTAATCGTGAGGATGCGAGGCAGCATTTTGCTGATGATGATTTTATTTGACTCTAGCGAGTGTGAGAAGTTTTGTCAAGCCTGGTGCACATAACCGAACCAATCCCACAACTGAATCTTGCAGCCTTTTTGAAATGCGAAGAAAAAAAAATTCGCGCTTAAATTTTGATGGCAATCATAATTGAGCCTCAAAATAACTTAAAATTACGGTATAAATACACATTATAACCAGGGTTCATAATGCTCACTCAATCTCAGGAAGACATGATTTTCCCTCACGAAAGTTTTCAGGGAGAAATCGCTTTTCGGGAAAGAAAAACAGCCTGGAGAGTGATAACAATTTTTCGCTCACTTCGATTGCCGCTAAACGTTGGTTTGCTCTTTTTCTTTCATATTCGAATCTTTTCGTGGCATCATCAATGCAAATGGTAGGTAGTAGCTTATGTGGAACAAATAACTTAACGCTTTCATACAGATAGCGTGGTGGTGTGGCTAAAGTAAGTGCATCCCCACAGCTATTATTGTTACTGTTCTGGGTTCGAATCCCGGCGCGCCATACAATTTTGTAATTGTTCTGCGATAATTCTCGCGAAAAGTGAGTGAGAGGTGAAAGTAATGAAACGAAAAAGGATTTTCATCTAATAGGCAAGATTTTCGTTCATCTTCCAATGCTAATTCTAGAGAAAAGATTAATGGGTGAAAGATGATCCTCAACATAAACAACGAAACAAGATTTTCCCTTGGCCCGAAAAACGCTTGCTTTGGTCTCATTGAAACGAAAAGTCGAAACCCTGATTATAACTCACTTTTTCACTCGGGGCCCTCCTTAGCCGTGCGGTAAGACGCGCGGCTACAAAGCAAGACCATGCTGAGGGTGGCTGGGTTCGATTCCCGGTGCCGGTATAGACAATTTTCGGATTGGAAATTGTCTCGACTGGGCATAAAAGTATCATCGTGTTAGCCTCATGATATACGAATGCAAAAATGGTAACCTGGCTTAGAAACCTCGCAGTTAATAACTGTGGAAGTGCTTAATGAACACTAAGCTGCGAAGCGGCTCTGTCCCAGTGTGGGGATGTAATGCCAATAAGAAGAAGAAGAAGAACTCACTTTTTAAATTAAATCACTTCAATTTATGACACTTTGATAAAGGCCAAAAAACTTTCGTGTTGTTTTTCTTGTACAAAGAATTGATTAGTTTCTAGCTCAAATAAGAGATGCCCATCCGGTATGATATTGAGCACAAAACATCATACTATTATAGCAAACAAATGACAGCATCTTTTATCTGCCAAAAAATACATAGGGGTGCCCATAACCGAACGGTGCCAAAATCGAACCTCCTCCCCTACTAGATTCCCCAGGAATTTTTCTCATACATTTCTTTGGTAAATTTCCTTGGTTTTGCTTTTATTTCTGCGAGATGATCTTTCAAACTACCACTGGAAGTCTTTTAAATTTTCAACTATTCAGAAATCTCACAAATTCGTGAAAGTCACAAATTCATTTGAGTAGTTCCAGGATTTTTTTAATTGATTTTTTCTAAATTTCCACTGATTTTTTATAAGTTGTACTGGAAAAGCGTTCTACAAATGTCTTCAACAAGGAAATTATTAGATTTAATATTAGTTGATTGAACCTAATCCTGCACTATCGCAAAATTTTCGATACACTGCTCAGAATTATGAATTATTTCCGTTTTACTTTTACGAACAAAATATCACAAGTCAATCAAAAAGTCGCTTGATGCGGGTTGGTTGAACCCCGACCAACTATTAATCTTCTCATGCTTCAAATCCGAATTACAAAAACATCGATAAAAAATTGAGAAAATTCCTAAAGTTATGTGAACAGTGTTGGAATATTACAAAGTCTTAGCTATTGATCCCGAGTTACACATTTCAGACAGGGGTGGTTACCGCAACTCAAATACGACTTGGTCACATAAAACCTTTTATGACAAGCAAGTATGTTGCTCGGGATAGCAGGACTTTGAAATTTAGAAGAGATTTTATATATTTCAAAGAAAATTACAATACACGAGGAGAACTTTATCTTTAACCTAACATTGAATCTTCACTCCAGGAGAAATTCGAAGATATAGAAGCAATTTGTAGTACAACGTAGATAGTGTCAAACACGGTCTCTAGTAAAATGATACTTTCAAACTTTTACAATTCTGAGGCCCAGCGTAATATTCTTAGATTGAAGAATACAGCCGCCAGACATTCTAAATACTCACGCTCCTCTAATGTGGACGTGTACAATACACATGTGGAAGTATTGGCTTGAGAAATGGATTGCGAGTGATTTGACTATGCGTCCAATTTGGGAATCTCGAGCTCGTTCAGTAGCCGCTAGGTTGCGAAGGCCGACGGAAGTCCTTCGTAGCTTAGTTGGTTAAAGCACCAGTCTAGCGTACTGTAGGGTCATGGGTTCGAGTCCCATCGAAGGGAAAGTGGTTACCTCCAATACATTTTTTAAATCAATATCTTCCACATAACGTACATAATCACATATGAGTTTCCATAACATTGTAAATTAACGTCCAAGTCGGGTGGTTTAATCCCCGGAAATAGGCAATTAACTTTGATTGAACTGAACCTGAGTTGCGTGCTCTTGCCTACGCAATGCGGTCGGGTCTGAGCTTGACGACCGACTGGCAAATGCTTACACAACCTCACTTGATCAGTACCGTTGCTGATGAAGAATGTGTACAGCCGCCAGACATTCTAAATACTCACGCTCCTCTAATGTGGACGTGTACAATACACATGTGGAAGTATTGGCTTGAGAAATGGATTGCGAGTGATTTGACTATGCGTCCATTTTGGGAATCTCGAGCTCGTTCAGTAGCCGCTAGGTTGCGAAGGCCGACGGAGGTCCTTCGTAGCTTAGTTGGTTAAAGCACCAGTCTAGCGTACTGTAGGGTCATGGGTTCGAGTCCCATCGAAGGGAAAGTGGTTACCTCCAATACATTTTTCAAATCAATATCTTCCACATAACGTACATAATCACATATGAGTTTCCATAACATTGTAAATTAACGTCCAAGTCGGGTGGTTTAATCCCCGGAAATAGGCAATTAACTTTGATTGAACTGAATACTGCAAAGATATTTCTGAAATTATGATTTGAATGACAGACTGATGTAAATGATGTAAATTAAAACAAAATCACAAAAATCTCAAAGTCTAAAATAAAAGTGGGGTTTTCAATGGAAAACAAAGCTTTGGATTTAACACAAGAACTTCCATTCGCTTACAAAATATAATCACAGAATATCGATTACGATGTTAGCATAGAGATATTGACTTAAATTTTAGAATTTGCTGCAAATCTCTACAATAGAGATAAAAATAATAATATTTATCTTATTATGAATTCATGCAAAGTTGTGGCACAGCACGGTACCTTCCGTATGATAAATCTCAACCAAATCATCTCATCCGCACCACGAAGAGTAAAGAACGCTGTACCTATATGTTTGCACTTCTAGTAACTCTTGCCACGAAAAATTCGAATCCAAAAATGCTGGGCTTCAATAATGGTGATTCTGGGATGGGGAAGCAATCGCCAAAATCATATAACCAGCCCCCAATCGTCCATACATGTTCCGATATTTCCCATAGGTTATTGGTATGATATGGGGTTAGCACATATTTGAATCTCAATTCTCCAAGGGAGGTTTGTTGACTAAGGGCTGCACATCGTTGAGTGCCCGAAAGTACGTGTAACTTGATTTATTGCCGTGTTTGTGTGCCTTAGGATATGCTGTTTATCGAAAATTAAATATTGTTTTCTAGCAATGTAAAACGTGACGATTGTCGGTTTCTCTCCGTATTCAACTGGAGACGGGCGCCACCATGTGTAAGAGACGAAGATTATAGTGCATGCAAACCCAATGAGCCGTAGCAACCCAACTCTTCACCCGGCAAACATTTCTCCACCCTTCATACTTTGGCGCTCTGCATTCTGGTGCCAATAGCATTAGAACCAACATACACCGCCTGGGATACGACGATTTGTACACCGACATCCATCACTCGACTTCAACAAACAACACCGCGCCAAAAAGTAATTGACAACAAATCGTATTAAATCAAGTCGAATAAAACGAAATGTATGAATATGAAATAAATCTTGTCCCGGCATCAGTCGAATTCGCAAACGAAGCTTATCGATTGAGGGAAAGTGGGATGAGAATTATGGTGAACACTCGTTACCATAGCGTGCTCGACATAACTTGGTTTTCGCGTACAGTTTTGACGTCAGATGGCTGCCACCCTTCGCTAAAAGGGAGATCGTACCGGAATGCTTGTATTTGAAAAATATATAATCATAGAGCGAATGTCAATTGGCATTTAGAAAAACATAGCTTTTATATCAATTGAGCGTAAAAGTATGGCTGGTTGATACATTTTCTCTCAGCGGCTAAGAAAAGATGCTAGGGTATATGGCTCAAACCTTGGCCTAATATGCAGCGGTTGAGCACAATTATCGTTATAAATCTTCACATATTAAAGTTCTAACCAAAATTATGCCACTAAATGGCTTGCTTACGTTTGGTTATTGCGCCAAGTAGTCAAAAACAACGATAATTATACACGATCTCTTTTTCAAGCCACTAAAAGTCTCGAGCGAAATGATTAGAATATTTTTCAACCCATCTGGGGCAACTGATAGGTTGATTTCGAAAATACGAAAGATAAAGATCGGTAGCTGTTTGGATCAAACGCAATTTAATTTGCGTTGAACAAAGATAGCAAACAAACGAAAGCTGGAAATCAAAACATCTCATTGAGCGTGGGTTTTACATTGGTTAAAACTTAAATATAACCACTCTAAGGCCGATACAAATATTTAAAATCTATTTTGTCTGCAATTGCAAATTCGTAAATGAACAGATTTGGAAAAATGAATGTTGTATTCAACATTGAACTTGCCAAAAGGATATGTGTTTTCAGTCCTCATCTTGTATCATCAAACGAATTGCATGTGTTAAAGAGTGACTCCCGCATAATTTAGAAATTTACTGCAAGTTGCAATCCTATATATCCTATATATTTATTTAGTTTATTTATTTATTTATTTTATTGTTACCTCCATCTGACTTATAGTCTTAATGAAGTTTACTAACAGCTGTCTACAAAATAGTCTACACATATCTACAAATTAGTCACAGAAACTTACAAAACAGTCAATTACTATAAAAAAATCTACATATATATTCTACAGCATCTGTTGTTTTCCACGCGACTTCACATTCGCAGCCTTAACTGGTTAGCAAATATAGAAGCTCCCTCATCAAACTCGAAAAACCTAAATGCATATATACTCATGCATTGAATGAAAACACTTTTCGTTATCAACAAATTCCACTTTTTATACCGCACAACACGTCGAGTAGCATGTACAAACGTATACGGTGATTGAAACGAAGCGATCCTATATCCTATAACCACAGACAAACAGACGTAACAGCTTAAACGATTTTCTAAAAAATCCATCGCCCAACTCCTCTACCACCATCTTGCGATCATGTTACACGAAACAATATTTCGTATGACATTGTCACCAGAAGGCGCTGGAGTGAAATGTCAAACTCGAAGGATTACGACGCAAGCGCCTCTAGTTGTGAAACGCGCAACCAATCAAATTTAAATTGATCGTTGAAGTCATGGTCTATAGTATATTTTCTAGTGTTACGTCTGTTTGTCTGTGCTTTAATTTTGATGCAATCATGTTCTACACGCTTAAAAATGGTGCCAGAAACTCTGCGTTTGGTGGGTGGCGAAGTGTTTTCGATCTATGTTGTTTTAATTTCAAAGCTTACTTTCCATCTCAATGGCCTAAAAGCTTAATATCAAGTATATGAAAAGGATAAGATAAATTATTTGTTAATAATTACTTTAAATATCCTTTAATTTATTGATATCACTTGAGGTGGACGGATTTCGGTCCCCCACAGTATGGCTCTAGAAAATCTAATCAATTTGATGATGAGGGTGATTTTGATCTCATTCGCACTAATACTAATGCAGCTTAAACTAAAATTAAGTATTTCACTGCTATTTACCAACATACTTCCATAAACGCATAATCATGTAATTTTCATATGTATTTTTCACTCACCTTGCTAATTAATTATTGATTATTTGCTTGAAAAATACTTAAGAACGATCGAATCAAACACATACACTTTTCTTTTCTCACTTTTTACTAGATTTTATCATACCTCAACATTATTCACTAGCTATGTTCCACTTTTTCTTTAATGTCAAACATCAGTTTCTTTGCTTCACGTCGAAAAACTAACGAAAACTGCTTTTAAAATTTGAAGTGGGAAGCAAATTTGACGACCGTATTTTGAATAGTGCTAAATTCGGAACACCCAAATTCACTAGCGCATTAGGTGAAATAGGGTAAAATGCCCAATAGTGGACCCCCTAGTTACGGAATTCCTTATAAAAGGAGTAGAAATTTTCAAAATATTTATTTATTCTGCTTAATATCTAATAAAAAGTTCTTCATCTCCTGTTCACTATACATACAATAAATACATAAAATACTAAAATACACGACGTTATTCGTAAATATTAACTATTTAAAGTCTGACTGAATTCGCCCTATAGTAGACCCCCTGGGGGTCCATAATAAGAAATTGCTTCCCTATAGTCGACACTTCATTTGATTTTCATGTTCCGTTTCGGGACGTTCTACTTCCCTATTATGGACCTCCGAAAATATTCCTATGATGAGCATCCTTGTGTTTATTTTTTTTAGAATTGTAAAAAAATATCTAATTTTACTTTCCATAGCATTTCCAATGCATGTAATCAAATCATAGGATTGTAAGGTGGGTTCTCACGATGGAATTTCATAGCAAAATGTTTACATTGTGCTGTAACAATGTAAAAATGGCTGGAGGGTCCACTATTAGTTGGGGGTCCATTATTGGGTACTTTAGCCTAGTGCGTTCAAAATCTAGGCAATGCAAATTAGTTATATTCTAACAACATATCGAATAGTAACAACAACAAACAACTTTATGCATATACCGTGGACCCACGGGAATTTGACCGTTCTTAAGGACATAGTTGGAAGAGTACCATGATGGCAGTCAAAATGGCACCGGACCTTCAATGGATCAACCCACACCTCCCCTACCCCTCTTCCACCAACATTCGAATGCATCTAATAGCGTTGAACAAAAGTTTAAAATTCAAATTACTAATCTCATTTTCATTTATTTAGTTACACTGAGGATACTGGTTGTAAGACTATCATACGATTTTCTTTTGAAATTTCGCCACAAGAAAATGTATTGATTTTCATACGATTCACGAATGGAATGCATTTCATACGACAATCTTATAAAAAATTTCAAGTTCGTTTAAAAAAAAGTGTAACCTAGTTTCGAACCATGGACGTCGTGATTAGGAGGCGTGTGATCACACCACACGTCCACCGACGCTTCGAGGATATCCATTAAAAAGATAGATTTGATTATTATAGATTATATTATAGATATTATATAGGATCTTAAGATTTTCATAGTTCAATTCTTATGAAACATTCTCATATATTTTGTCGTATGAAAATCTTATGACCAGTATCCTCAGTGTAACATCTAAACAGATAACACTGAATCAACAATTTGACGCCACAATACACGGTTCGAGGCCGCATCTCTCCATCCTCGAATGCGCCCACGCTCGCCAAGTCGCTTTGCACCTGGTCTGCCCACCTCGCTCGCTGCGCTCCACGCCGTCTCGTACCTGCCAGATTGGAAGCGAACACCATCTTTGCTGGGTTGCTGTCCAGGCATTCTTGCAACATGCCCTGCCCATCGTACCCTTCCGGCTTTAGCTATCTTCTGGATACTGGGTTCGCCGTAGAGGTGAGCGAGCTCGTGGTTCATTCTTCGCCGCCACACACCGCCTTCTTGCATTACTAACCTGTGCACCGCATATTGAATAACTTCCCGTGATAATGAACATATTGCTTCAGCGAGTCCTGCATACGGCTCGCATTATTTCCTAAATCAGCAGTTTCGTTCCAATTTTAAACCTCTTCGCGATTTGGTGGGTTCATCACTGCACTTCACTTCTTCTCTAAGGGCATTGAAAACACAAATTTTCACCCATTTATCCGCACATGATTATTCAGAAATGTTGACCGAATGCAGATCAATCTTCCATTTTTTAAATCAGTCACTTGTTTGATGCAGAAACTTAATATAAACTGAAGTTCTGTCATGGAAAACTAGCGAAAAACTGAACGTGAAGCGAATGTAAACACCGGCACCGACAGCAGCAAACTAAAAATTAGAGTGGCTCAATGAAATTATTTTGCTTTGCTCCGCCATGCTTAGTTGATTATGTTTCATATCATGTGTTGGGTGTCGTCCGATAGTTTGGGCTCAACAGAGAACGCATATTGAATGGTATTTCCAATAGTTGGTAGACGATTTTCTTCGAGGTTGCGAATCTTTAGTCATGATAATCTGAGAATGATAATTAAACTTGTCCCAAGGCATCAGTGAAACGTGCAATTCAACAGAATAGTCAGAATTGATCAGTGTTATCTTCCGCACCTAGAGCAGTATGTAGTGTTACATTTTGAGTAGGAAGTTACGCGAAAACTATGACAAGGTTGGAATCGATTAACGGTTGTTGGAACGATTGATTAAGGAAATATCCATAAATAACATATCGTTTTGAGAGGGAGGGGGTTAGGCTGAAGTTTGACGATCCATACAGAACTTCTAGATACTTCATACAAAAAGTGTGATTGGGGGGAGAGCGGAGTGTAAAATGCTTAATTTTTGGGTTACGTAATAAATGGATCTTTTCTAAGGTACGGTTTTCGTTCAATAAATAATGTGGGTTTTAGCTATGTGGGTTCCCTTACCACCAGCGCTTGGGGGTGGCACTGTAATCAGTATAATGAAAGGTTTTTTTTGGGGCGTTGAACCACTGCGTCCATTGAGTTGAACTTATGTGGAATACCCCTGATTTCTCTTAGCTATGTATTCGCATCTTGTAGGTTGATCACCATTTGTCAAGTAAACAACCTAAGACGTGTCTTTTCCCAGTCCGGTATAATTGAGTTAATAAAATCCACTACCTTTCCAGGATTTGCAGTCCAAATATCTCCTGGTAGCATAAAGCCACTATTTAGAAATTTAGATCTACTCTTGTACAATGCATCACAACTGCAAAGCAGATGTCCGAGGTTTTACGTTCCATGTTACAGAAACGAGTCGTTTCAAACGACAGATATCATTTTGAATCTGGCCAATATTTTTCAAGTGATATCTGCTCGGGCAGTGTCCGGTTATTAGGCCAGTGAAGGTGCAAAGAGCTCTCTTGCTGAGCTCTAAGAGCTTTTCGGTTGCTTTAACATTGGGAATTACAAATCTCTTTGATTGAGCACACTTTTCGGCAACCAACCAGTTGGTCATCAACCTTTGTGCTTCCCAAGATTTCAATTCCATGTTTATAGTACAGTATGATATACCGCAGAAAGGTTCTGGGCCAATAAACTGTGTATTTGAACCTCGTTTCGCAAGCTTGTCTGCCTTTTCATTACATTCAACGCCATAGTGTCCTGGAACCCAGTACAGATTTACGGAGTTCTCTTGGCACACTTTTCGCAATGAAAGATTGCAGTCCCAGACAAGTTTTGATGTTCATTTAAAGCTACTCAATGCTTTGAGTGCCGCTTGACTATCTGTGAAGATACAAATATTTGCATATCTATACTTTCTCTCTACACAGATATTAGGACATTACATTATAGCGAAAATCTCCGCTTGGAACACCGGGAAATTTTGGGGAATTCTCATACAAATGGGTGGCCAAAAATATTTTTTCAATGGAAATATTTAAGAACACTATTTTAACCCTTTAAAAGCCATCGTTAACCCTTCAAAAAACGTCACCGGCGAAAAAGAAAAAAAAAATCCAATTTTTTTGGGCATTTTTTTTTGTTTCCAATACAGCTTGCATAAAATAGCAAACAACCATATTTCTAGTAATAATGTTGTTCATTTTCTGATCATTACAAGGTATAGAGAATAAAAACCACAATTTTCAAGAAAACTTTGATTGCAGCGTTCTCGTAAAAGCGCAAATATGCTCAAGCAAATCACTCGCTAAAAGGTGGTACTAGGGTTATATTTCAATACACAATTTACAGAAGAGGGGACATTTGAGGACATTGGGTTTGCGGGACCATTTTATAGCTAAGAATTATGATAGTTAAAGTTTTTCTTCTACAACTTTTTGATATTACCCTTGGTGTGCAAAATAAACTAAACCATCAAAAAGTTAAAGTTCCCAGCTTTGAAATGGTATATAAAACTTTATATTTGGAGAAAAATTGACTTCATAACATACAAATCAAAGTAAGGAACGACTTGTTTTTTTTATCAGCTTTTATCACTTCGCCAGCCCATATCTTTTGACATAATAAACATAGCACTTCAATATTTTCCGTTTCTCTCATCTAAGGTATATACTTTTATATGATATATAAATTAGGCAAATAGGAGATAGTAATTTTTTCGATTAATGGCCACCCCTTTACCTATAGTGCGTTGGATAGTTTCCCGTTGCCACTGAGATCGATATCCCAGGGCCGAAGATTCCTGCTCCAGTTTTTGTTCCTATTTTTGAGCCATCTGTGTAGAATTTTATGGAACCGTCCCAAACAGTGGGACCTCCGACTTCCCAGTCCATATGTGATGGCTCACGTACGTCATAGTTCTTCACAGGTTTCATCCAGTCTCCACTCATATTCATCACTGGCCCATATTGAAAATTTTGTGAGATACTCAAGTGGCCCGCTAAATCTCCTGATTTGAATAAATCCAATCGTTTAAGTTTTTGCATATTCTTTTCCGCTTCTAACTGCACGAATTCATACATGAAAGGTTTAGTTTCCCATACTAGTTTTCATCCAAATTTAAACGGCTTGGGCTCAGTTTTTTTTTTGTCTTTATTATCGAGACTTTCAGCCCGAGCCTGGCAGGTCTCGTAGGGGCTCAGTTAGTTTTTGTTCAAATCGGCTCAGGTATCCACTCGAAGCATGGGACGGAATCGAGTGAGCGTGGTGAAGCTGGTTTTTTGAAACACCCTACTAATAATCTTTGTATTTATAAATACGACACCAATACTACTACAGTAAATGAATTTTTTTTATTGTACCAATACTTTCAAAGTTTTGTTTTGGGTACTCAATACTTCACCTTAATTAGAAGACTTTTTAATATGAACCCCCGTTGGTTCAAATTAAAAAGTGTTCAAACGTTATTGAGCACGTGGTTTGGAGAAAAATGGAACATTGTGAAACGGAACGCAGAATCAAAACAAAACAGCAGAGAGAGCAGCCAGAAACCAGTTTATCTGATATTCATTGAGTAACCAGAAGTTCAAATTGAAAATGAAATATCAATGAGGTACCGTTCTAATTATTGGGGGTCCACGGTTCATCCCAAGTAACATTTCAAGTTTTATTTCACTCTTGGAATGGTTTTCACGATCAAATTATAAGAACTAAGAATAAAACCGATTATTACACGATCTGATAACCTATGTAAGAGTAAGGTATGGCCAAGTGGCCCTCTCTAGATGACCACTATACTGCCGCTAACCGCAAGTCAGACTTATCTGGATATGGCGTCCATATACAGATAAGTCTGACTTGCGGTTAGCGGCAGTATAAACCTCTTATAAGCGTAGGGTAAAGTGCCCAATAGTGGACCCTCCAGCTATTTTTACATTATTACAGCACAATGTAAATTTGTTGCTGTGAAATTCCATCGGGAGAACCTACCTTACAGTCTTATGATTTAATTACATGCATTGGAAATGCTATGGAAAGTCAATTTTAATGATTTGTTACAATTCTATAAAAAACAAACACGAGAGTGTCCATTATAGGAATAATTGGGGGGGTGTGGGGGGGTGGTGGGTTCATAATAGGGAAGAAGAACGTCCCGAAACGGAACATAAAAATCAAATGAAGTGTCGACTATAGGGAAGCGAATTCCTATTATGGACCCCCAGGGGGTCTACTATAGGGCGAATTCGGTCAGACTTTAAAATACTAATTTTAAATTAATTAATTAAATTAGACTTTAAAATGTTGAAAATTTCTACTCCTTATGACAGGAAGAGCGAAATTCCGCTACTAGGAGGTCCGCTATTGGGCATTTTACCCTATTTGGAAACCCCTTTTGAACCACCCACAGAAAAGGGAATTTGGCTGCGGCAGCTGTCAACAATGTTGGTTTGAAAAAAAAGGGAAACAAAATTACGGAAGAATAATAACAAAATGGACTGATGATGCAAATTATGATGAATAATATTTATTCAGGTTTGTTTTGCAATATACTATCGTTAAAATAAGTTACGGTTTCAATTGTATTGTGAAAGCTAGGTAAAAAATAAGACTCTATACCACGCTCCGGCAAAATAATGTAGTTCAGTGTAATAAATTGAAATGTATTATAATATCAATATCGCAAATATCTACTTAATCTGTAGATTTTTCACCCTGATATATTTCCAATTCTAATAATTTACCAGTAGAAGTGTTCTACGCGACGAAAATATTATCTGATTATGGATTTCTTAGCTTAGCTTTGACTGACAACACATATCTATGGTTGCTACTCCGTGATCGACCAGAATCAGTGAAATTGCACAAAGAATCAACTGAATGATTGACTGGGATTGTTCAAGCATTCTCAGTGTGCAAGTTTCAGTGACTCTAAAATTCAAATGATCGATAACGGCGCCGGCCACGTCCTTGTAGTCAGTTAGGAAGAAGGAAGGAATATTAGTAGGTGTTTTTTGCTATTTGAAGACCGTGTTTACCTCTGCGTTTCCACAAAAACCACAGGAAGGATTATCAGTTAATTGGTAGGCATCGTTGGATCTGGATTCACTCTGATAAGCGATACGATCGTGCCATTCTTTATACACAGTGATTTTACCTAACCATGAATCGGGCGCGAAAAGTAGTACAAACTAACTACCGGCCTACCGGGCGCGCAATGCAGAACACAATATTTCAGCCGACCGCGCGATCGTTCTGCTGTCCGAAACAAGAGAAATCTCGCACTGAACTGATTTTTATTACCGGCCGCGCAAAGCAGAACACAATATTTCGGCCGATCGCGCCATCGTTCTGCTGTCCGAAACAAGAGAAATCTCGCACTGAACTGATTTTTATTACCGGCCGCGCAAAGCAGAACACAATATTTCGGCCGATCACGCCATCATTCTTCTGTCCGAAACAAGAGAAATCTCGCACTGATCTGATTTTTATTACCGGTCCCGCAAAGCAGAACACAATATTTCGGCCGATCACGCCATCGTTTTGCTGTCCGAAACAAGAGAAATCTCGCACTGAACTGATTTTTATTGGGGTTATGCGCTAATTCGTCCATGGCGCTAGTATCCGTCATATCAAATTCTAAATCACTAAATACTCGCGAATCGTAATCTAACATAATAAACTAATCATCTAACGAGATAGAAAAAAGTGTACAGTACGATCTGCATTCATTTAAATTACATTCCGGTGTTACTTACTTGAAATACAGTTAAATTTAACTTTGCGACTGTGCCTGTTGCACAATTTCCTAGGTTCTCCGTGCGACGAAGGAAAATCCAGTTCGTTCACTGCTGTAGAAGACGCGCAACACCGTCACCAAAATCAACGTAATTCACTGATTGTCGCCGCACTTTTTCACATAAATGTCTCACTGCGCACTAAATAAAAGCAATTGTTTATTGCTCAAGTGAAAAAAAATTGTAAAATAACTACCGGTACATTCCATATTCAGAACAGGCCTTTGGATCGTTGGTAACGCGTGTCGACCAGAAGGCCTCCTCTTCAGGTATTTCTTGGATAACCGTGAAGATCTTCCATACGCAGGTTCTATCATATGTACCACAATGGGTACATGACATTTACAAAACAGGTATGTAGATCATTGGTTACGCATGTAGACCTGAAGGCCTTTACTTCAGGGATCTCTTTGATAACCGTGAAGATCTTCCATACGCATACTATATCATATGTACCATAACGGGTAAATGACATTTACAAAACAGGCCTGTAGATCATAGGTTATGCCTGTAGACCTGATGACCTTCACTTCAGGGATTTCTTGGATAACCGTGAAGATCTTCCATATGCAGATTCTATCATATGTACCACAATGGGTACATTACATTTACAAAACAGGCATGTAGATCATTGGTTGGGCGTGTAGATCTGAAGGCCTTCACTTCAGGGATTTCTTGGATAATCGTGAAGATCTTCCATATGCAGATTCTATCATATGTGCCACAACGGGTACATTACATTAACAAAACAGCCCTGTAGATCATTGGTTATGCCTGTTGACCTGATGGCCTTAACTTCAGGGATTTCTTGGATAACCGTGAAGATCTTCCATATACACATTATATCATATGTACCACAACGGGTACATTACATATACAAAACAGGCCTGTAGATCATAGGTTATGCCTGTTGACCTGAAGGCCTTCACTTCAGGGATTTCTTGGATAACCGTGAAGATCTTCCATATGCAGATTCTATCATATGTACCACAATGGGTACATTACATTTACAAAACAGGCATGTAGATCATTGGTTGCGCGTGTAGATCTGAAGGCCTTCACTTCAGGGATCTCTTGGATAACCGTGAAGACCTTCCATATACACATTATATCATATGTACCACAACGGGTACATTACATATACAAAACAGGCCTGTAGATCATTGGTTATGCCTGTAGACCTGATGACCTTCACTTCAGGGATTTCTTGGATAACCGTGAAAATCTTCCATATGCAGATTCTATCATATGTACCACAATGGGTACATTATATTCACAAAACAGGCCTGTAGATCATTGGTTACGCGTAAAGATCTGAATGCCTCCACTTCAGGTGTTTCTTGGATAACCGCGAACATGATCTATACACATATTCTATTCTATGTTTCACAATGTACACATATCATATTCAGAACAGGCCAATATTAATTGAATTTATGTTATTTTTATTTAACACGGTATGATACCGCATAAAAAACTAATTTGGTGTACTTGTAGAAATCGCACACCAATACCAACAGATTTATTTGACAGCAATCCATCGAATGTTAGACTGGACGAATGAAAATTCTCATGGACGTAAACAGATTTTCATAAGACAAATTTAAAAATTTTGAATGGTGTTTTTGATTGCCGATTCTCAATAAACTATGATTTGTTCAATGCGCTAATAATACACAATGAAAACTAGGAACTCTAAAATACGTGTTACATACAACTTAGTTAGAGTAAGTAGTTGGGATAGCGTATAAATTAGATTTGAAAACCAAGCACTACCTACTACGACGGGAATTAGCTCACTACCCTACCGGCTGCGCAAAGCAGAACACAATATTTCGGCCGATCCCGCCATCGTTCTGCTGTCCGAAACAAGAGAAATCTCGCACTGAACTCAATATTATCTAATTATGGATTTCAGCGATAAATTTCACTGACTTGAAAATGCTTCTTTTTTTACAATATGGCCATCATGAAGAAAAATGTTGCTTTTATTTAACACCCTTATAAGCTCTTTGCAATGCAAATATTCTTATTGCAATTATTCATTTGACCACATTACGACCAAAAATTGTGACTTTTATCGAGCTTTGAAAATATGACTTTTTGCGCTCTTCATCACAACAATCCAACAAGCTTGGGAATTGTTACTTGGGATGAATATAGTGTATGTGTACACATTTTGTAGACACACTTTTTGGAACTTAGCATTATCCGATTTACTCGCAACAAGTTGCATTCCACGGGGAATGTGGCCCATTCGATGTGCTTCAGCAAAGGTGTGGGTCAAAGTCCTCTATGTCTGTATTAGTAGAAAAAATAACCAAAACATTGCCACCCACAGTGGGCGGGCGGAGTGAAACGTCACGTCTTTTATAAAAAATGTCACATTCGGTCGCACTCGGCCATCTTCGGTAGCCCAGCTGAGAGTTTCTCCACAGACAAACAGATATAACACATTGAACATTTACTCATCAATTTCATCGTCGTAAAAACACTAACGACATCTGCTGTTTTCAATAAGTTGGGTAAATCGCGAACCAGATGGCGGTAGTGAGCAAACGTCAAACTCGAGTAAATATGATGCTCGCGCCACGAGTGATTGATTAGCCAACTATTGATAATTTAAATTGACCAGTAAAACAGTAAACGATGAACATTTTACGAGTGTTATGTCTTTTTGTCTGTGGTTTCTCTCTCAAAAGAGCGAAAGTTCACAGAACAAATACTAATTGAGGGTTTGGCCCACACCTGTAGTAAAGCACATCGGGCCCCATTGCTATGGTCAATTGGCCCGATAGGACATTGCATCTCGGAATTGTTGAAAAATCATTGTTTTTTTTTTCCAAGAGCCCATTGGAAAACAAATTTCAAAACAGATTTTTTTTTCAAAAATGGTGGCAATGCAAATCAATAGAAAAACATGCAAAATGATCGAAAAAAATGTGATCTATTGACCTCACCAAAGCCGGAATCACCAGCACTAATATCTCTGTGTAGGATGTGTAAAATAAAAGTGGGTGGTAATCCAGTTGCAGCAAAACTATCCCAAACACCTTGAGAGGAATACTGCGGAATCACGCACACTTTTATTCATTTGGAGAAGTCAATTCCCCTTAAGAGCTTTTTTGACCTTTCTAATGTGATTTTTTCAATATATTTAATAATGCACGAAAAAGGCATCATCATACAAGAAAATGCAATAAGTTGAGAATAAACTTTCAACAATGAATCTTATTACCACTAAGCACAAACATTTTCTAAACTAATTGTATGAAATCATTACATGAGTTGCCTAGGAATGCGATAGCTATATTATTCAAAACTTTTGATTTCTACATAGTGGTAACATATCCAATATCCATTTTTCTCGCAAAGGAAAGGCTTTTGTTAATTTTTATTTTCTGGATTTAAACGCCATATGGTTCTCAAGTTAAATTTCTAAAAGATGTTTTTATAGCATTAACTTTTGCGCTCCATCAATCAGAAATTGTTGAGCCGTGTTTCATAACATAGTCAATCACGATCTACATAAAATATCAGGCGCGTGTTCAAGAGTCAAAACGAGCTTCATGGCGTAGTTTGCACCTACATAATTCTTATAATTTAAAACATATTTCCAAACCGTGTGTTCATAAAACCGTTGATGGTGTGAACGTTGGCATCAAAAGCAAATAAAAGAAACACGCCATGCTGTTTGTTTCCTCCTTCTCATCGTCGTCATTGCAGCAAGTCGTCCGGTCTGCGCCGCGGCATCCAGCCGTAATGAGATACATACGTTTCCAGCATGGCCATAAATTTAAAATCGACGAGATTATTGAAAATAAAGAAACGTGAAAAGAATTTCTTCGCGATGAAACCAGCCAAAGGGGGTGGAGAAAACAATCGTTTCGTTGAAAGTTTATTTTTCTCTTTTGTTCTTTTCATTGTGCACATAAATTCCCTCCCACTCAATACAATAGGCTGTATGTACACGTTCTTGGGATTGGTTCGCGCCTATGCAATCGAGAAAACATGGTCTGGTCGTCAACCAATCGTCAAAATCGAAATAATAAAGTAATGTTTACAAAATATTTGATATATATTGAGCTGGACATTGAGAAATGATTTAGTTTTGCATAGGAGAGTTGATCCCTTGGGCTAAGGCAGGCATTTTCGTCTTTTCGTCATAGTTTCGGAAACCAATAAAAGAGACACTTGAATCGGTGCCAGCGAAAGTGGTACATGTTACATTGAGTAAATTTTTCAGGAGACGCATTTTCCCAAAAACATCGAATAATAAATTCATATTTGCATTTTTTTGCAATTAAACTGTACCAACATGTTATGACTGATGTGCCTAAGGATAGTAGTGAAAAATAAGCGAAGTTTATGACAAATTTCAAGTTTATTGGAACAAATTGCACATGTACCACTATTAATGGGAACAAAAGGAAACAGAAACCAAAAAACGTTGACAGTAAAAGTGGTACATGTACATTTTTAAAATCATTCTAAACGGCAGTAAGCTATCTTGAAATTCAAAATAGGATTAAAATCTGTTGTGAAAACAGTCATGTTGCCTAATTTTCCTTTAAATAAGCTGATTTTAGTGGGTGGAACTGTACATGTACCACTTTTTCTGGCAACGAAATGGCCATTGTGATATATACCAGAAAATAAAATGTGCATATCTCCAGATTTAGTTGCCAAAAATCACTTTTTCGTTATTCCCTTACTAGATATTTGCGAATAGAAGCCGTTGGTATAAAAAACTCAAAATTGACAAAAATGGTTTATGTACCACTTTTGCTGGCACCGGTTCACTTTTTTGCCAAACTCATTCGTACCAAATCGTAAGCTCGGAAGAAACATGAAAAAATCTCTGTGAAATCGATGATCGATTTATTTTTGTATTTTTTTTATTTCTCTGAAATTTTGCGTATACATTTTTTATGATCAAAAAACAAAATTCACATCATTGATTTGCCATTTTGGCTCTAGCCAAACGTTTGACAAGGGCCTAAGCAAAAACACATTGAACACTTTCAAAAAAATATAACTTGAAAACGGCTTAACCGATTGTTTTTGGAGTCCTCGGCAATTGTTTTGGGGCTATGTGGAAAAAATATACATTGTAAAAATGGTTCAATCATTGAGAATAAAACTTAAAAATCAATTTTCTCAAAATCAAATTTTTCAATTTTTTTATATTTTAATATGTTGTAGCAGATAATATATTCTTTGTACTCTGGGTCATAATGGAGAAATGATGGACAAAAACTGATGCTGACGAAAAGCTGACACTTCCGCATCACTTATGAAGTTGAAGCCAGATTTCACGAACCCTCTCTTAGAATAGTTTCCTTATATGTATAGAGTGATTCCTTCATGTTATCTCTTTGGAGACGCAGAGGTTAATTCACTCCACAAGACAGAAAGATCCCATAATTATATTAATTTCTTCTGACTAACTGTTTGCTTGAACGCTTGACAATAAACATAATTACCAAATTTCGACTCCCCCTCGTTCTGCCTTAAATCATGCTGCTTGTGTATGAACCAAAAGATCATTCAAGGCTACCACACTCCATGCAACATCCAAGAAGAAAGCAATTATTTCTAAGTATAATAACGACAATGTCAACAACGGCAATAACACGCAGATGTTCCAAAAATCAATTATCAATTGATCCTGATTCGAATTGATTGTATGCCTGGTGTTGGATTCAAAATCGGAAAAGCTCTACTTCCCATGAACACCCTGATATTCATTTTTTTGTGTGTTCCGACAGCTCGACACCCATCGGAACGAAAATCAAAAGCAGATCAAAAAATTGATTCCTGATGTTTGCTTTTTCAAAATCTGCTTCCTTCTGTTATTACCTTTTGTGCCAGAAAAATTAATTCTAGCATTTAGGGTCCATTGTATTCAGAGTTGCTTCTCTCTGGGGATAATTATACCGAAGGGTGACACATTGATCCTCATTTGTCATATATGAAATGTTCAATATCGGTCGTTTGCACCATAAATTGGAGAGGAAGATTTTTGCAATAACGTCTAATGACTTTCGCTATTAATTATATTCATGTTCATACCATAATTGTAATAATGCATAATCAAATCCTCGCCAACTAGTCAACCTTCGAGTTCCATCCTTTTGATATTGTTTATTTGTAATCCGTAACCTGAAATCAGTCACAAATGCATTAAATACTAAAATATATCTGAACCAAAATACTATCTTTAATTTCAATAATAAATATTTGAAAATAACTGTGGTACAATATAATAAGTTTTAGCATCCACCAAATAATATCATCGGCTTGAGACAGCAACTAATTATACTTATTCGTATGTTCAGCTAGACGGTAGGGTTATTATTAAGTCCTACGAACAGTCAAATTTCAAACTAAAAGATAAACGAACCAGTGGAATGGTTCATAGCCTAAATTAGCAATTGCAAGAACGTGGACAGGTGTAAGACAGGATCTATATCGTTGAATTTTCTGGAAAGACTACTGTAACAATAATGGACATAATAACATTTCTACAACTCTATCTATGATTTACGCAGCCAAGGGCTGAAAACCTCTTAAATAAAGACGATAATAATAATAATAATATGATTCACGCAACAGTTCATGCTGTACTATGGGAATCTAAATGAATAATTCACATGAACATCTATTATGTGTGATTCATCAGGATTCGGGAAGTATCAATTCTAGCAACCGACAGCTACCATCCTCAAGGGCACAAATCATCACCCGTAAAACGACAAAAATTGTGATAAATGGTAGACAGTTTTAATCGATATAAATCACATCCGAGCAAATTAAGTCATTGCCATTGTTGGTCCTTTGGCTCTTGCCGTAATCGACCGTTCGACGAGATGCGAGATGACAATGCTTATTCCATTAAATTAAAAGCCATTCCTATCGAGTGGTATCTCGCCCCTCTCCGATGTAGGCAAAGCCCAACTACTGCATGCTATCCGTTCGTCTAGTCCAGCAGCCTACTCGCTTTTGTGCAATTGATTGGTGCGAGGTTATTGAATTAACAGACAGAATACTCAATAAATTTAATTCATAATGGAAAATTAATTGATCGAAATGAAGTGCGTTTTTTGTTCGATGATTTAATTTGTACATTGGCTTAGAATATCTTTGACTCATCTATCTGATTGGTTATGGAACAAGCTCATTTATGTGTCACAAACAAAATGGTATTTTATAATTAAAATATAAATTTGAAACATTGTAGTTTACGAGTTGAGGACTTCAGGCGACCTTGCGATTAAGGATGTCGTCGATCTGAAGATGATGAATTCAAATCTCAATCCGACAAAAGAAAACTTTAAATTGGTAATGTTTAAACAATGTCAAAAGGTTTAACACATGAAAATCCACATATGAATATTTGTTTCCATATTTTCAGTAACACGATAAGCAAACAACTCCTGTCGGGTAAGGATTTTTCTTTAATTCACTTGAAAAGTAATGTGTCGACCCATACAAAACTTCAGTAAAATACTAATTACTTTGCTGGATAAACTCTAATCTTCTCATGGGTTTCATCATAACATTATGTATTTAATTCTGCAAGAGCTGATTGAGTATCATAGTTCTTTATCGTAAATAAGGCAATATAGCCTTATTTCGATGTTTTGGCATACAATTTTGCAAATGAATTTCCATTAAGTATAGCACCTTAATGATGACCGATTTGACTGAAACTGAATTCTTCCAGAACATCAGGCATCACATAGAACGGAATAAGAGAGCTGCACTTGCACATAACAAAACTAAAGTATTTTTAAGCCTTACTAATTTTCTGAAATTTTCAAAAGTAGTTTGTGCAACAAGATGCGAAAAGATGTTTTTTCAGCACGAGTTGTACGTTTGCAATGACGAAAAATGGACTTTAAATTGATATATCTGTAAGAAAATTGTACAGTCTAATTTGCTCCATATGATCATTCTTTCCAATAAATTATGTTCCTGCAGAGAACAATCAGATCCATGATGCAGTGCCACATTGCATATTTCAATAAGCCGTCGTGAAAGAACTTTGCTTTCAACGCAAAATGACACACAGGAGGAACACTCTTGTCGTGGTTCTTTGTGCCTTACCAAAGCGTCCCAGTTTAGATGTGGTGAAAGAATTATTGGAGAAGAAGCTTAAACTCAACATGGATGAAGTGAAGAACATTCAGCTTCACAATATCAAAAATTGTGTGTTTATTGAGGTGAACAATGAAGGTGTAGCACTTCGGTTGCAGAAGCAACATCACCTTCGTCACTCTTGGACGTGGACTACTACATCCCCGTGTACGTCGATGGACCCACCGCTACAGTGAGATTACATGATCTACCGCCTCAAATGTCCAACACTACAATCACTCAACACATGGAACAGTACGGAAAGATAATATCAATACACAATGAGGTATGGAAGAACTTTTTCCCGGGAATCCCGAACGGTGTCCGAGTGATACGACTTAGGCAAGTCCGGTGTTGAACTTAATCTAGAATTAAAAAAACACCTAAATAAAGATTAAAAAAAAAAAAAAAACTTAGGCAAAAGAAGCAAATTCCGTCTCACATCATAGTTGAAAACGAGCCCACGCTCGTTACTATCCGAGACCAAAACAAACTAGCTAAAACTCACCCAAAAGCGACCAGTGCAGCAGTAGCGTCAAACGAAAGAAATTCGAACGAGGATGGAAAAGCACCAGTCCCGACCAACCATTTCTTCAATTTTCTTTAAAATTCTTCATATAGATCTTAAAGGTTTTCATATCAACCGTCGATAGCGATCGATGCCATTTCATGAAGAATTTTAAATTAATCAAAAGTTAAAACACGGACAATTTGTATCGATCTTTTCCAAAATATCGATATCAATTGATACCAACAAAAAGTTATTTATTATTACAGTTCTACTTTACCGACCTGTCAAAATTTCCAACAAAACAAAAATAGATTCTTCAGAGGTTTGCTTCTACATTTTTTGTTCATTTATTTGATTAATCGGGAACCGAACCTGAAGAAGTGATGATGTTATAAATTTGCCCAGAGAACTTAACCACTAGCCCTTATGAAATGATGATTGTAAGCAGCTAAGTTGCATCAACATGCTAAGACTTGAAATTTTCATTCGCATATTACTTGCATAGGGGAAGGGGGGGCAATATGCCCTAGCTAAGCAAACACTGCTCTATTGTCTTATTTTTAACGCTATTCATGGGTATTTTTATATTATGCATCAGTTGAACAAGATAGCTAGTTGATGCCATTCAAAAATTGTCAAAAATCTCAATCATATTGATAATATTCACATTTCAAAAAGTGGTGATATTCTGTTGCCGGAAAACTCATGAGGCAAAACGCCTTTTAGCTAGCAGCTCCTAGGGAACAAAGTACCACGCGTCGGCGAAACAGCATTCTAGTATGGATAGCCCGTGGAGACGCAAGTACTTTGTAGGTTATTGCCACTAGGGCGTTTTGCCTCGCCAAAATGTTAGATGTTTCTTCAAAATGTGGAAATTTTCGGTTTTCCGACCTTCCCATGCACTATTTTGAAACTTTCTTCGCCTACCCTACATAATTTTAGATCTAGTTTTGTTACGGGCATCTTAATGACGGCAAATATGAGGGAAACCACAAAAGGCGTTTTGCATCGGGGGGGCGTTTTGGGGCCTCTTCCCCTATAGGGTGATTATTTCCCACTTAACACCATTCTCACATTCATCTTACTTCAATGCGTACATAAAATGACAGCTGCTGTTAATTGGTTCGTGAATTGGAACTATATTACGGCTTTTAGAATTGAAATCCGAGTGTCGTTTCATTCAACATCCGTTCATTTTTAGAAAATTTCTAAATCATAATTTTTGAGATGTAAACAAACCGCAAAATATCCATCGGTGTTTTGGTATCCAACGATATGAATCGATGGACTAAAACGTAATGAAAGTGCAGCGATGTTCGATAGTAAAATTCGTTGTCAAAATATATCATAAAGTTGAGATCGTACTTTATCAGAAATCTGATAACGTTTCATGAATATTCATATCGTTATTGTGATTAATTTGATGGTAAAGATGTAGCGATGTTCATCTTTCAAATACTTTATCAAAGTATATCATTGCGTTGATATCATACTTTATATGAACTATGATAACGATTAATTAAGATTTGTATCATTTTTGTGAATAATGTAGTTCAAAGAAATACCAGCAAAATTATTTAATTTTAGATAAATAACTTCGAAGAAGTTTGACGAATGGTTGGCCGGGGTTGATCAACAAAACATCGACGAAAAGCAGAGCAAAACTAATAACCCACCACCGACACGAGACGACTTATGTGAGGACGATGAAAACAACAACGACGACGATGATAGCGACAATGATAGCGAAACCGAATATAACAGCAAGCTTCAATCTGGAGCTGCAACGGCAAAGAGAAGGTTGTCAACTGGAACGAACGAAACGAATGCTACCGAACAAGAAAGTAAAAAAGCGTGTGGAGATCGATGTTGCCAAGATGAGCAGGAATGTAGCGAAGAAAACTCTTCAGATGTAGGGTGGAAAATCTGTAATACTAGGTCTAAGAAAAAATTATTTGAATTGTAATGTTATGAAATGTAAGACAAATATGGAAAGATATGTTTTCATTCGACATGAATGCACTTAGCGGTGTAAAATGTCCAAAATAAAAAATAAATAAAAAAATAAGCCGTGAAGCGGTATATGCACTTGCCTTTGGAAATTATTGATGTCATGTCCATTAAACTACACGGGTAAAAATCCGTTCCCGGAAATGAGAAAATAATTCATGATTTCGTGAATCCAACGTGTTTTTTCCTTTTTTTGAAAATACACCATGAATATAAATCATGATTTCATGATTTATTTTCGCGTTACGCGACCAATGCGTTACGATTTGGTTGTTGAGATCAAAAAAATAAAAAAAAGTTCAACAGGGGTTTTGAACTCGAGAACACCGAGTGCGAATCCGGCGTGCTACCTTTCAGCCGTTCTCACTTGGGAAGGGAGCGTTCGAAGTATAACCGGTTATGCATTTTGTCGACTGTTTAAGATTGCGCAGTACCATGATTAATGTTCCTGAAATCATGAGTTATAATCATGATTTCATGAACTGGCATGATTCATGATTTCATGATTTTTTTTTTTTTGACGCACAGAATATACTATTTTAACACAGTAAAATATAGTAATGTAACTACTGTTTTGATGTTGGTTTTTCATTATAGCACCCTTTCCGTTGGTATAGAAAAGTAGGCCGTTTTATCACTCAAAGACGAACTGTAAACCAGATATGGGGCCGTCCAGAAACCACGTGGTCATATATGGGGGGAGGGGGGTGTTGCTCTCGAACCACGTGGTTTTTTTTTTACACGAAAAACTTTTGGTGAATAACAATAGCGGTGTAAAAAATACAAATCATTTAAATTCAATGATTTAATCATTAAACGCAAAGCGCTTCTTAGGGCCGATGCCCACGTAGCGTCTTTTCAACTCAGCGTTAAAAAGACGCAGGTGTGCATCGAGAAAAACCGTTAACGCAGCGTCGGTCGTAACGCCGATGCATATCTGCGCTATTTGACCATCTCAGCCTTAGATCCTTTTTCCATAAAAAATAAACGAAAGAACAGGTTGCGATTCAGTCTCAAAAAGGAAAAAGGAAAAAGGAAAAGGAAAGGAAAAATGGGAAAATATAAAAAAAAATCCGCCGCGCCACGCCACCTCCGCAGATGGTTTTTAGCATCACGCCGCCGACACTTTTGCATCAGCGGACTACAAATTTGAAAAATATTCATGTTTTTACAATAATCCAAGAAAAAACTTCAAAAGAATTTCTTGTGGATCTTCAGGAAAAATCCAGTAAAGAAATTTCCTGTAAAAACTTTGAAATTACTTCCTATAATTCTGATAAAGTGCTGGCATTCAGAATGATTTTTGAACAATTCTCTCTGAAAAATTTTGCTTGGAAATTTTGCTACAAATTGTTAATGAAAAAAAAACCCAGATTAATCCACCTAGCGGTGATGGTGCCTTTCTCGTTCGTTCAAAAGGTTTGGAAAAATCTCAAATAACACCAATATGTGGATTGGTCTTATTTTTCATTTTGTTTATATGCATAAAAAAATTCTCACCAAACGCAATTTGTTGCAAACAAATCGGATGAGGTATTTTCGCCATAACTTTTGACCCAATTGTACGATCCGGCCAAGTTTCCATAGTAAACAATGGGACAAGATTCTGCGTCGAATGCAATCTGTTGTGAGCGACCTGAGAAGCACACATATTGCACATCAATCACAGTAACTTAGGGGCCGTACACTAATTACGTAAGCAGTTTTTCTAAGTTTTTCAACCCCCCCTCCCCCCATGTAAGATTTTCTTCATACAATTTAATTTTTATTTATATGGAGCGTAAGAAAATGACAGACTCCCCCTCCCCCCATATGTGCTTACGTAATATGTGTACGACCCCTTATATATGACCGGATTCAGTCACAATATGGTTACTGCAACCAGATTTGTTGAAATTCTGTTGCTTGGGGAATAGATGAAGTATAAGTGCTAAGAAAGTGAGCTAGACTTTTTTGAACTCTTTTTCACAATAAATAGTAATTTCACCATAACATCTAAGCCCATAGTCCGATCTGGCTAATTTTCAAAAAGAAAATATGAGACGTCGAATGCAAATGCGAGCAAATCGGTTGAGGAAAAGTGCCTGAAAAATGAGTGACATTGTTTTTAGCGATTTTTTCATAAAAAAAATGGTATAATTTTCGATCCAATAGTCCGATATGGCCAATTTTCAATAGGAAACAACGGGACAGGATTCTACTTCGAATGCAACTTGTTGTGAGCAAATCGATTGAGGATAAGTGCCCGGAAAATGGATGACATTTTTTACGTGATTTTTTCGTATGAATTTGTATTTTGGCCATAACTTCTGATCCCATAGTTCGATCTGGCCAATTTCAAATAGGAAACAATGGGACAGAATTTTGCATCGAATGCAACTTGTTGCGAGTAAATCGGTTGAGAATAAGATCCCGAAAATGAGTGACATTTTTACGCAATTTTTCGTATGAATTTGTATTTTGGCCATAACTTCTGATCCCATAGTCCGATCTGACCAATTTCAAATAGGAAACAATGGGACAGGATTCTGCGTCGAATGCAACTTGCTGCGAGCAAATCGGTTGAGGATAAGTGCCCGAAAAATGAGTGACATTTTTTACGCGATTTTTTCGTATGAATTTGTATTTTGGCCATAACTTCTGATCCCATAGTTCGATCTGGCCAATTTCAAATAGGAAACAATAAGACAGGATTTTGCATCGAAGGCAACTTGTTGCGAGCAAATCGGTTGAGAATAATTTCCCGAAAAATGAGTGACATTTTTTACGCGATTTTTTCGTATGAATTTGTATTTTGGCCATAACTTCTGATCCCATAGTCCGATCTGACCAATTTTATATAGGAAACAACGGGACAGGATTCTACGTCGAATGCAACTTGTTGTGAGCAAATCGATTGAGGATAAGTGCCCGGAAAATGAGTGACATTTTTTCGTATGAATTTGTATTTTGGCCATAACTTTCGATCCCATAGTTCGATCTGGCCAATTTCAAATAGGAAATAATGGGACAGGATTTTGCGTCGAATGCAATTTGTTGCGAGCAAATCGGTTGAGGATAAGTGCCCGAAAAATGGATGACATTTTTTACGTAATTTTTTCGTATGAATTTGTATTTTGGCCATAACTTCTGATCCCATAGTCCGATCTGACCAATTTCAAACAGGAAACAATGGGACAGGATTCTGCGTCGAATGCAACTTGTTGCGAGCAAATCAGTTGAGGATAAGTGCCCGAAAAATGAGTGACATTTTTTACGCGATTTTTTCGTATGAATTTGTATTTTGGCCATAACTTCTGATCCCATAGTTCGATCTGGCCAATTTCAAATAGGAAACAATAAGACAGGATTTTGCATCGAAGGCAACTTGTTGCGAGCAAATCAGTTGAGAATAATTTCCCGAAAAATGAGTGACATTTTTTACGCGATTTTTCGTATGAATTTGTATTTTGGCCATAACCTCTGATCCCATAATCCGATCTGACCAATTTTATATAGGAAACAACGGGACAGGATTCTACGTCGAATGCAACTTGTTGTGAGCAAATCGATTGAGGAAAAGTGCCCGGAAAATGAGTGACATTTTTACGCGATTTTTGTATGAAGTTGTGTTTTGGCCATAACTTCTGATCCCATTGGTCGATCTGGCCAATTTCAAATAGGAAACAATGGGACAGAACTCTGCATCGAATGCAACTTGTTGCGAGCAAATCGGTTGAGGATAAGTGCCCGAAAAGTGAGTGACATTTTTTACGCGATTTTTTCGTATGAATTGGTATTTTGGCCATAACTTCTGATCCCATAGTTCGATCTGGCCAATTTCAAATAGGAAACAATGGGACAGGATTCTGCGTCGAATGCAACTTGTTGCGAGCAAATCGGTTGAGGATAAGTGCCCGAAAAATGAGTGACATTTTTTGAGTAGTTTTGCGCGCACACACACACACATACACACACACATACACACACACACACACACACACACACACACACACACACACACACACACACACACAGACATCACCTCAATTCACACACACAGACATCACCTCAATTCGTAGAGGTGGGAGCTCGGGACTTGTTCCCGAGCGCCAATGAAAAACCACCAATCGGCGTCTCTCTCGGGAGATGACCGGGCCCTGGTACCAGTTCACTGGTTCCCAGCCAGCCCAAGCGGAATCTGCCTAGGGGACGTGGCGGAGGTTTGACAGTGGGCTCTGTTGAATCTCTACAAAAAACCACATGTCTATAAGCAGCTCTGTACAAGCGACCCGTGCCGCTTCCAAAGCACTTCAGCCCCATCAACAGGAGTGCCAACCGGCACATTAGGATCGATACCAGTAAGGTCCTAATTACGATATACTGGTCACGGCTTACGATAACGGACAGAATCTGGATAGTCGGTCGTGCTGACGGTCGTGCTGTTCTACTCCCTGAGTAAGGAAGGGTGACACCGGCTTGAAATGGCGAGTGGGCCAACAGTACGGCCGCCTCCGTCCCGGTAAAAAACTAGCAGTCCTCCGAATACGTTCAATACTCGTCCACCAAGTTTTTGGTGAGTACTAGGCTCGGTTGAGATTTTCCCGATTGCGCGATCGGCTCTGAACACGGCCATATGAGTGCGTCCGTGTCAACCCTCGCATGGACCTCACTGCTTGCAAAGACAATCCATGGATCATTAGCGACTACGTACGATGGGTGGAGATAACGGTTTGGAGGGGGGACCCTATAGAATGAGTAATTCAACAAATCACACAGAAGCAGGAGCGGCGAATCCGTTCGCCAGTAGTGGGTTGGTGAGATCACCGCCACCAGTAGCAGTGCTACAACAGCAGCAGAAGCAGGAGCAACGGCCAGGGCAGAGCGAGTTGAATAAGCCTCCACAAAAGCCGAAAATAGTGACAGCAAAGAGATTGGTGGAGGACCTCCACAATTTCGTGGATGGGAGGAACAACGTCCATAAGGAGATTAAGGACATGGTTCTCAAGATCCGAAAGGCGCTGATATCGGCAGTGACTGAATTCGATACAGCAGTGCTGAGGGTCGATGCAGCGGAACGCGCATTAGCGCTGACTAAGGCTCCTGCTGCCTTAGCTCCGCCGGAACAGGAATATATCGGCACAACTGCTCCGTTATATCCTAAGAAGCAGAGGAAAGAAAAGCTGGCTGAGGTGGAGAGTACATCAGTCTCCATGACTCCCAAAAGGGCCAGAACTTCGCCGGGAGACGGGAGACCAGGTGGTCTGAAGAAGCAAACGCGGGAGGACGCTGCCGCCGTCGTAGTGACAGACGCTACTTCACAGGGAGCAGGATGGAGTACTGTAGTTGGCCAGAAGGAGAAAAGAAACAGACAGCAGAAACGGAAAGAGGCAAGAAAAATGGAGCAGAACAAGAAAGAAAAGCCTCCGCCTCGTCAGAAGCCACCAAAGGGGGAAGCCGTACTCGTCAAGGCGAATGACGCAATGACGCATGCAGCGCTCCTCAGGAAGGTTAGAGAAGACCCGGAGCTGAGGGACTTGGGCGAGAATGTAGTTAGGACCAGGCGCACACAAACTGGAGAGATGCTCTTCGAGTTAAGGAAGGACCCTGCGGTTGATTGCTCGACTATGCAGGAGCGCATTGCAAAATCGCTGGGCGCAGAGGCGGAAGTTAAATCCCTGACCCCAGAGATGGTGATTATGTGCAGGGATCTAGACGAGATCACGTCGGTAGAAGAGCTCAAGGATGCTCTGAAGTCACAGTGCAACCTGGGCGAGGTTCAAATGGCAATCCGAATAAGGAAAACATTCGTAGGAACACAAACAGCGATAATTCGTCTGCCAGTAACCGCTGCTAACAAGGCTCTAGCGGTAGGCAAACTGACTGTTGGATGGTCTAAATGCCCATTGAAAGTTGCCCCGCCAGTGAATAAACAAGCGGAGAGATGCTTCAAATGTTTGGACTTCGGACACCGGGCAGGGGCTTGTAAAGGTCCGGACAGAACCAACATGTGTTGGAAATGCGGGGAAACAGGTCATTTTGCGAAAGACTGCACGCAAAGACCCAAGTGCATGCTTTGCACTCCAGAGGATGGGAATGACCATCAGACGGGTGGCTACAAATGCCCTGCCTACAAGAGGGCGATCGCAGGTCAACAGTAGTGGAGATAATCCAAATTAATCTGAATCACTGCGAAACCGCACCGAGCCGAGGAGCAATCGGCGTCCAGCTTACTGGTGGAACGAGGGACTCAGTACGCTTCGTGCTGCTTGTCTCAGAGCCAGGAGGCGGGCACAGAGAGCGAGGACGGAACTAGAGAAAGAGGAGCGCAATGCGGCGTTCCGGGTTGCTAGGACTGCTTTAAAAAAGGCCATCAAAGTTAGCAAGTCAGACTGCTACAAGGAGTTGTGTCGAGAAGCAGACGCCAACCCATGGGGGGATGCTTATAGAGTCGTGATGGCGAAGATGAAGGGTCCGTCGACACCGGCCGAAAAGTGTCCGATCAAGTTGAAGGAGATCGTAGAGGGTCTTTTCCCGCAACACGACCCGACCACGTGGCCACCAATACCGTACGGTGAAGAAGAAGAAACAAACGCTGGGTACCAACAAGTGTCCAATGAGGAGCTTGCAGAAGCGGCGAAACGCCTGCAGGAGAAGAAAGCCCCCGGTCCGGATGGAATACCGAACGTGGCGCTGAAAGCTGCGCTCGTGGCATGTCCGGATATGTTCAGAACAGTGCTGCAAAAGTGCCTGGACGAAGGCAACTTCCCAGAAATGTGGAAGATTCAGAAGCTGGTGTTGCTGCCGAAGCCAGGAAAGCCTCCGGGTATTCCGGCTTCGTACAGACCTATATGTCTGTTGGACACACTCGGGAAGCTCCTGGAGAGGATTATCCTGAATAGGCTTGCGAAATGTACGGAGGGCGAGCGCGGACTGTCGAAGATGCAGTTTGGGTTCCGCAAAGGAGTATCGACGGTGGATGCTATTCGGACAGTACTCGAGAGCGCTGAGAAAGCGTCCAAACAGAAGCGAAGAGGAGATCGATATTGTGCAGTGGTAACAATAGACGTAAAAATGCGTTCAATAGTGCCAGCTTCGAAGCCATCGCATCAGCGCTGCATAGAATGCGGGTCCCTGGTTACCTGTGCCATATCCTGAAGAGCTACTTTCAGTGCAGAGTGTTGGTGTACGACACTAACGAAGGGCGTAAGTCGATGCGGGTTACAGCGGGCGTTCCTCAAGGCTCCATTCTCGGTCCAACTCTTTGGAACGGGATGTACGATGGAGTCCTGTGTCTGCGGTTGCCTAGAAAAGTTAAAATCGTGGGTTTTGCGGACGACGTGTCACTAACGGTGATGGGCGAGACACTTGATGAAGTAGAGGTGTTGGCGACGGAGGCGATAGCAATGATCGAGAGCTGGATGAACGGAGTGAAGCTGCAGATAGCTCACCATAAGACGGAGGTGCTACTAGTCAGCAACTGTAAGGCGATTCAGCGGATGGAGATCGTCGTTGGTGATCATACGATTGCATCGAAGCGATCACTGAAACATCTGGGAGTGATGATCGATGACCGGCTAAACTTCAATAGCCACGTCGATTACGTCTGCGAAAAGTCGGTGAAGGCTATGAGCGCAATAGCAAGGATCATGCCAAACGTTGGGGGTCCAAGAAGTAGCACCAGGCGTCTACTAGCTAGTGTCTCGTCATCGATACTGCGGTATGGAGTCCCCGCTTGGGGTAATGCGCTGGAAACCAAGCGGAACCGTAGAAGGCTACAAAGTGCGTTCCGGCTGATGGCTATACGAGTCGCGAGCGCCTACAGAACGATCTCGTCGGAGGCAGTATGCGTTATCGCCGGGATGGTCCCTATCTGCATCAGCCTAGCGGAAGATATTGAGTGCTATCATCGGAAAGACACGAGAAATGTGAGAAAGATGGAGAGAATCCGTTCAATGGAGAGGTGGCAGCATGAATGGGACAGTACAGACAATGGGAGGTGGACCCACCGACTCATTCCAAACCTGTCAACGTGGATGAACAGGAAGCATGGCGAAGTAAACTTCCACCTGACACAGTTCCTGTCAGGCCACGGCTGCTTCAGGAAGTATTTACATCGGTTTGGGCATGCTGCTTCGCCATTTTGCCCGCAGTGTGAGAACATCGAGGAGACGGTGGAGCACGTGATTTTTGAATGCCCCAGGTTTGAGGCAGTTCGAAGGGAAATACACGGTTTAAACCAAGAGAACGTGATAGAAAAAATGTGCCGAGAGGAAAGCACGTGGAATGCAGTCAACAGGGTAGCTACACGGATTTTATCCGAGTTGCAGAAGAAATGGCGTATCGACCAAAGAGCATCGGTATCGGGAGAACTTCCTTCGTCGGGGAACTCTCCGTCGGCGTAGGCTAGATCCGCCGCCGGGGACTAGACCGAGTAGTTCGCGATGAAATACAACCAGTTACGGGTCGTCAGGGCACCAGTGAACCGGACGCCCTGCTCCCCCGGAATCGCTGGACTGACCTTGGCACTCGGCTGGTTGGCGTCGGTATCGGAAGAACCTCCTTCGCCGGGGCTCTGTTAGATTCCCCGTTGGCACGAGGCCGAGTAGAGTGTGAAGAATGAGCTGCTAAAGTCGCCGAGACACCAGTCACTTCAAGGTGAAGGCTGGGTACACCGGCGATAGTATGAAGGAGTGGTGCTGAACAGCACAACAGGCCGACTTTTCCGAAGTAAAGCATATTGGTAGTACCGGAGAAGTTTAGGCATAGACACGAATAGGATGGAAAGATGGAAAATTCGAATGGTAGAATCCATGAAGTAGACAGTTATCTTGCGGTCCGAGGGGAAGCAAGGTAACAAAACAAGTAAAGGAGGTTTTTTCCCTCAGTCGAGGGTTTTTCCTCTCACCACACCACCATAGAAGCAAGATTACCTAATTGTGGAAGGTAACTTAGCAGGCGTGATCCCCAGAGCCCAATCCCCCTAGCAGGCCGCAAGGGGAGATGGTGAATTTTTCCAAGCAGTTTTGCGAGGAAGTGCAGACGAAAGTGTCATAACTCAATAAAAAAAAAAAAAAAAAAAAAAAAAAAAAAAAAAAAAAAAAAAAAATCCCCCCAATTCGCCTATGGGTCTCCGGGCCTTCTATAAAAAGTTTGTTTTTGGAGCGATCATATAGCCTTTACCGTATACTTAGTATACGAGAAAGGCAAAACAAAGCATCTCCAGTGTAAATTGCGAAAAAAATTCCTTAAAACTCCGAAAAAAAATCCATGTGAATTCTGTCTGAAAATTCAAAACAGTCCCGTGGGAAATACATATAATTTTCGGTGTAAAAAAAAATGTTCAAATTTTCATATATTTTTTTTTACATTCTAATGAAGTTTTCTACGACAAGTTCTTTCGAATCTTCACCAGAAATTCTTCTTTATTTCCAAAAGAAGTTTTTCGAACATTTTAGGGAGTGCGCTTCAAAATGTTCAGTCTCCAGTTAGCTTTGCGAGCAAAAGCGTAGGGTTGCCAACCCGGAGATGACGAGTTCGATTCTCGTTCCTGTCTAGGATGTGTTCGGGTGGGAAACATTCTCGACATCCTAGGTATAATGTATCCATCGTACTAGCTAAACAAGATATATAATCGTGCAATGGCTGGCATATAAAAGCTTTCAATTTATAACTAAGGAAATGCTAATAGAATATACTAAGTTGAAAAGCAGACCAACTTCCAGTTGGAATATGGAGCCATAGAAGAAGAGAAAACTTCTAAATTTTTCAATAAAAACCCAGATTAATCCACCTAGCGGTGATGGTGCCTTTCTCGACCTTCGTAAAATGTGTGTGCTTGAAAATAGATGAGCTAGTAGCTAGGAGTAAAAAAGACAAATTTCTTTGTCCATTCTATGAAAATCAGATTATTTATGGCAAAGATATTGTAGATCCAGTTGAAAACCGAAAATCATATTTTGTCCCATTCCCGGATGTCGCGACTGCATCGCGAGTGGTGCCCGACTATGGCACAGTTGCGCACTACTCGCGGTGCAGTTGCAACATCCGGAAATGCGTGAAAATGCGATTGTTGCGAGACCTCGGTTCGGTTTTCAGCTTGATCTACAATATGCTAATAAGAATTTCGACATTTTTGTTTCCTTTTCCAATCTTTTTGACGTACATACCCCTGTTTTATTTTACCCAGTCATATATTTTAAGGATAGCACTTTTGTATGAAAATTGAACTGAAGCTCCGACTACACAAAAAGGAAACGAAAATGTCATTCCCATCAAGCGAGCGGAGGGCAATATTTGTTATGATATAAATCTCATGACCGTCTTTCTGCCAAACTCCCGTATGAAGAGGGTGGGAAGTGTATCAGTGTGGAAGCATCCGATAGTTCGTTTTCGGAAAGAAATTATAGCCTTTCGGTACAACTTTGTTGCACAAGAAAGGCAAAAAGTATTTTGCCCATAATTTCTAAGGTAATAGTCCAATCTGGCCAACTTTCAATAAAAAATAATAGAACAGAATTCCGCGTCTAATGCAATTTGTTGTGAGTAAATCGGTTGAGGGTAAGTCCATTAAAAGTCAGCTAGACTTTTTTACTCGCTTTTTTATAACACATAGTATATTTTGGCCATAATTTCTGTGCCCATGGTCCAAATTTTCAATAGAAAACAATACGACAGGATTCCGCGTCGATTGAAACTTGTTGGAATTATAGATAGTGGAATACATAGATGAGTGAAGATAAATCCTCTGTCTCCAAACGAACTGTCAAACGTGTTTCCAAACGAGCATGACGTCACGATTTCAATGGAAACGTTAAGGGCTGTGACGTCATATGTGCGTGTGCACGGGCAAAAAAATCGACTCAGCCATGCTTTCGCTCATCTATATATTCCACTATCTACAGTTGGAATTAAATCGGTTGAGGATGAGTTCCAAAAAAGTGAGCTAAACTTTTCGCACTTTTGGTGCGCGCACACGCACACACAGAGACATCATCGCAGTTCGTCGAGCTTATACGTATATAACACTATGGGTCTCCAGGCCTTCTGTAAAAGTTTGGTTTTGGAGCGAACATACAGCCTTTTCGTATAAAAAGGCAAAAATGGTGTTTCGGCCATAACTTCCGATCCCATAGTCCGATCTAGCCAATTTTCAATAGAAAAATATGGGACAAGATTCTGCGTCGAATGCAATCTGTTGCGAGCGACCTGAGAAGCACACATATTGCACATCAATCACAGTAACTTATATATGACCGGATTCAGTCACAATATGGTTACTGCAACCAGATTTGTTGAACTTGTGTTTCTTGGGGAATAGATGAAGTCTAAGTGCTAAAAAAGTGAGCTAGACTTTTTCGAACTCTTTTTCACAATAAATAGTAATTTGACCATAACATCTAAGCCCATAGTCCGATCTGGCCAATTTTTAATAAGAAAATATGAGACATTCTGCGTCGAATGCAATTTGCTCGCAAATCGGTTGAGGAAAAGTGCCTGAAAAATGAGTGAGTTTTTTTTAGCGATTTTTCCATAAAAAGGCAAAAAATGATATAATTTTCGATCCCATAGTCTGATATGGCCAATTTTCAATAGGAAACAACGAGACAGTATTCTACGTCGAATGCAACTTGTTGTGAGCAAATCGGTTAAGGATATGTGCCCGAAAAATGAGTGACATTTTTTACGCGATTTTTTATATGAATTTGCATTTTGGCCATAACTTTCGATCCCATAGTTCGATCTGGCCAATTTCAAATAGAAAACAATGGGACAGGATTCTGCGTCGAATGCAACTTGTTGCTAGCAAATCGGTTAAGGATAAGTGCCCGAAAAATGAGTGACCTTTTTTACGCGATTTTTTCGTATGAATTTGTATTTTGGCCATAACTTCTGATCCCATAGTCCGATCTGGCCAATTTCAAATAGGAAACAATAGGACAGGAATCTGCGTCGAATGCAACTTGTTGCGAGCAAATCGGTTGAGGATAAGTGCCCGAAAAATGAGTGACATTCTTTACGCGATTTTTTTGTACGAATTTGTATTTCGGCCATAACTTCTGATCCCATAGTCCGATCTGGCCAATTTCAAATTGGAAACAATGGGACAGGATTCTGTGTCGAATGCAACTTGTTGCGAGTAAATCGGTTGAGGGTAAGTGCCCGAAAAATGAGTGACATTTTTTACGCGATTTTTTTGTATGAATTTGTATTTTGGCCATAACTTCTGACACCATAGTCCGATCTGGCCAATTTCAAATAGGAAACAATGGGACAGGATTTTGCGTCGAATGCAACTTGTTGCAAAGAAATGGGTTGAGGATAAGTGCCCGAAAAATGAGTGACATTTTTTTAGTAGTTTTGCGCACACACACACACACACATACACACACACACACACACACACACACACACACACACACACACACACACACACACACACACACACACAGACATCACCTCGATTCGTCGAACTGAGTCGATTGGTATATAACACTATGGGTCTCCGGGCCTTCTATAAAAAGTTTGTTTTTGGAGCGATCATATAGCCTTTACCGTATACTTAGTATACGAGAAAGGCAAAAATGGTATAATTTTCGATCCCATAGTCCGATCTGGCCAATTTCAAATAGGAAACAATGGGACAGGATTCTGCGTCGAATGCAACTTGTTGTGAGCAAATCGGTTGAGGATAAGTGCCCGAAAAATGAGTGACATTTTTTACGCGATTTTTTCGTATGAATTTGTATTTTGGCCATAACTTCTGATCCCATAGTTCGATCTGGCCAATTTTAAATAGGAAACAATGGGACAGGATTCTGCATCGAATGCAACTTGTTGCGAGCAAATCGGTTGAGAATAAGTTCCCGAAAAATGAGTGACATTTTTTACGCGATTTTTTCGTATGAATTTGTATTTTGGCCATAACTTCTGATCCCATAGTCCGATCTGACCAATTTCAAATAGGAAACAATGGGACAGAATTCTGCGTCGAATGCAACTTGTTGCGAGCAAATCGGTTGAGGATAAGTGCCCGAAAAATGAGTGACATTTTTTACGCGATTTTTTCGTATGATTTGAATAAAAACATGACTCTCGATCCCATAGGCCGATCTGGCCAATTTCAAATAGGAAACAATGAGACAGGATTCTGCGTCGAATGCAACTTGTTGCGATCAATTCGTTTCAGGGTAAGTGCCCGAAAAATGAGTGACATTTTTTACGCGATTTTTTCGTATGAATTTGTATTTTGGCCATAACTTTCGATCCCATAGTCCGATCTGGCCAATTTCAAATAGGAAACAATGGGACAGGATTCTGCGTCAAATGCAACTTGTTGTGAGCAAATCGGTTAAGGATAAGTGCCCGAAAAATGAGTGACCTTTTTTACGCGATTTTTTCGTATGAATTTGTATTTTGGCCATAACTTCTGATCCCATAGTTCGATCTGGCCAATTTCAAATAGGAAACAATGGGACAGGATTCTGCGTCGAATGCAACTTGTTGCGAGCAAATCGGTTGAGAATAAGTGCCCGAAAAATGAGTGACATTTTTTACGCGATTTTTTCGTATGAATTTGTATTTTGGCCATAACTTCTGATCCCATAGTCCGATCTGACCAATTTCAAATAGGAAACAATGGGACAGGATTCTGCGTCGAATGCATTTTGTTGCAAGCAAATCGGTTGAGAATAAGTGCCCGAAAAATGAGTGACATTTTTTACGCGATTTTTTCGTATGAATTTGTATTTTGGCCATAACTTCTGATCCCATAGTCCGATCTGACCAATTTCAAATAGGAAACAATGGGACAGGATTCTGCGTCGAATGCAACTTGTTGTGAGCAAATCGGTTAAGGATAAGTGCCCGAAAAATGAGTGACATTTTTTGAGTAGTTTTGCGCACACACACACATACACACACACACACACACACACACACACACACACACACACACAGACATCACCTCGATTCGTCGAACTGAGTCGATTGGTATATAACACTATGGGTCTCCGGGCCTTCTATAAAAAGTTTGTTTTTGGAGCGATCATATAGCCTTTACCGTATACTTAGTATACGAGAAAGGCAAAACTATTTTGAATTTCCGAAAGATATTAAACAACCAATGCCACATGAAACACTTTGATATTTCCGTTGATATTTTGTTTTTGGATTTTTTTTTTTCAAATTTGGAATTTTGAAATGAAAATTTTTCGGAATACTTTTTTACGCTCTTTGTGAATTCTATCACATTTTTTTAAATTTTCCAAGTATTTTTTTTATTCGAGGCATTATTTAGAATTTCCACGGAAGAGTCTATGGATTATCTTCAAAAAATTCTTTGGATTTTCAAAAAATAAATCTTTAGAATTCTCGAGATTCTTGTTTTTTTTTTAATTTGTGCCATAAATTCTTCCAAAATTTCATCGGGAATTCATTCTTCTTCGGGAGGTCATTTTGATTTCTTTGTAGGTTCAGCTAAACATTGCTTTAAATCTTTACCATGCATAGATGCACAGGAAATGATTTAGAAATTTTAAGGAATTTTCACATCAGAAAATCTTTAAAATTTTGATTTAATTTTTAAGGAATTCCTTCAAAAGTACAATTTTTTCGTTATTTTCACTTGTAAAAACATAGGAATTTCCTCAGGAAATTCATTATTGGTATTTCAGATGAACTTTTTTCGATTTTCTACTGAAAAATCTTAGGAATTTCCATTGGAAATATTTTGGCATATTCCGCATAATTTGTTTTGGAAATTTAAAAAAAAAACTGCTGAAAATGTCTAAGAATTTCTTTTGGAAAACGAAAAAAAAATCATTGGAAATTTAGAAGAATTTCCTTTGAAAATTCATTAAAGTTGCCCAGGATTTTGAAAAAAAAACTTTAGAGATTCTGTTAAAAAATTAAACTGGATTTTTTTTTCTAATTTATACTGAAACCTGTTAATACCTGTTAACATTGGAATGTAAACTAATTTGATGATTCTGAAAGCAAAACTGGAATTTATACAGGAATGCTACTCAAAAGAAACAACAGTAGGAGGTTTTATTTGCATCTCTAAGATTACATATTAACTTTGTGATTCTCTGACAAACTTTTTGTTGTAAGAGTTCAGTTCAGATGCTTCGCTGAGGTTAATATATCTTAAGAATTTCCAGTACCTCCAGAGCTACGGAAGGTCCCAAATACTCGTAGGAATCTATAGGGATGTTCAGTGACGAACTTTATAATTGTTTTTAAAAAAACTACTGAAAATTTTTTTTTTTTTTAAATTAATAATATAGGGATATTTTGGAAAATTACTAAACCATTACAATTTTTCTGCCAAATTTTGTCTGCCAAACAATTTTGTCTGCCAAATGACCACGATAAGCCACATGGGGGGAGGGGGGGTTGAAAATCTTCAAAAATATGACCACGTGGTTTCTGGATGGCCCCTATTATGATCAGGAATTGCAAAAAAATAGTTTCCATCGATACACTGGCAGGGCCGTCCAGAAAGTTCTCATTTCCATCCCATAAAAAATAAAGCAATGAAAAGGTATTTGATTTGTTATTTTTTTTGTGATTTTTTACAATAGTAGCGATAATTTTTTTTTTCAAAGGACGTACGATGGAATCGATCCTGCAGCAGTTATCGTTGTCGAAGATGTCGTTGAATCGCACGAACGACCTGTAATTCTAGTAACGGAGGAAAGTGAATTTCTCGCACAGTAGCCTCGCCGCGATTGTCGCTTGCTGCAGCTTTCTCCTCGAGAGTATCAATTTTGTAACAATATGCAGGGTATGGAGGAAGATTCAATGGATCACGAATAAACCACCGTTGGACACATTCAATTCTCATATTTCATAACGTCATTCGGACTCCAGGCAATAGAAGTGATTTCCACGATAGGTCAAACCAACAAAGACAAGAACTTCCACAGTGCAAGGACTACAGTACAATAACTTCAAGCAGTCCTTCGCAATTTTCTATAAAAAGCGCAGCTGGCGGTTTTCTTTGGCAATTATCGACGAATAATGAGTATTGAATGTAAATTTTAGATCCAACATAACTCCGACACCAGTAACCTCCGCCACTCTTTGAAGTGTGGTGCCATTGATACGGTAATCAAACGATAATGGGTGTTTTGTACAAAGGGAAGGTCACAACAGAGCACTATGGGACACTGACAGTCAATTTGTTCTGATGGTCCCAGGTTCAATCAACTTTGCAGACGATGACAGTCATCAACTGATTTTCAGGTCGTCTGCATAGATACTTTTGCAATCCAAACCCAATTTCGATGCAACGTTGTTGAAGTAGACGGTGAACAGTAGTGAGTCGTTTTTCACACGGAGTTTTCTGCCAGTTAGGTAAGAACCAAGCCACGTCGTGAGTTTGATCGTTGCCCAAAGGCGCAAAATTTGAACAACAAGATATTGTGGTCGATCTTGTAGGAAGCCACCTTCGAATCGGTGTAGATAACATCGACTTGAGCCTTGTTCTCCATAGCAGTAAAAATACAAGTGTGGGTAAAGTTACCCGACTAGAAGAGCATAACAGAAACTGAACACAATTTTAATATATTCTGATATTTATTTTATGTCCGTCTAGCTGGCAGGCCACTTATCATAAAATTGAAAATAAATACCTCTAAGTTGATGTACCAAATGCGTACCTATACGTACCTCCGGGGATTTTGAACGTACCTCAATATTTCCTAGAAAATCGGTGGCCTGCTGAATAGACGGTCGATTTTTCGAAAATCTTCGTAAAACTTCTCAATTTTATCGCTAATGTAATGTACCAAGTACGTACCTTCCGAAATTATATTTGTTTTTCAACGTACCTCAAAATTTCCCATACTTTCTTATACTTAACTTTTCAAATCGCTTTATATGTTAGATAACTCGACGGAATCGGATTCCTTGGAAAATTCTAGGCCGGAAACATATATAAAACCTTATACTTAAGTTGAATAATGGCAGTTTTATACTAAAAAGCGTGATTTCGGGCCAAAAATCATATAAATACATTAGAAAACTCCTAAATACACACCAAAACATAAATAAGAGCTTACGCCTGAAAGTAGACAATTAACAGAACGCTCGGATATTGTATAAAATGCATTTCCAACAATTTTCAATTCTAAACGAAATTAAAAACCGATAAGATATACATATATAGTTCAAAAATGCATATCAATAAGGTACATTGCACAAATAGACCAAAAATGTCCATCTGATCCTTCAAGGACATTCTCAGGTATCCCAAGTTTGTCGCAATTGCATGGCATGCCAACGTACCTCGATAGAAATATTTCTTATCAAATTATTTAATAAAAAGTCAATTATTCCAGATTAAATCCAATTAATTCGAATTTCTTTAGGTACATTGCACAAATCAACCCCAAATGTCCTTCTGATCCTTCAAGGACATGCTCAGGTATCCCAAATTTGTCGCAATTGCATAGCATGCCAACGTACCTCGATAAAAATAATTTTAATCAAATTATTTAATAAAAGTCAATTATTCCAGATTAAATCCAATTAATTCGAATTTATTTAGGTACATTGCACAAATCAACCCCAAATGTCCTTCTGATCCCTCAAGGACATTCTCAGGTATCCCAAGTTTGTCGCAATTGCATAGCATGCCAACGTACCTCGATAAAAATAATTTTAATCAAATTATTTAATAAACAGTCAATTATTCCAGATTAAATCCAATTAATTCGAATTTCTTTAGGTACATTGCACAAATCAACCCCAAATGTCCTTCTGATCCTTCAAGGACATGCTCAGGTATCCCAAATTTGTCGCAATTGCATAGCATGCCAACGTACCTCGATAAAAATAATTTTAATCAAATTATTTAATAAAAGTCAATTATTCCAGATTAAATCCAATTAATTCGAATTTCTTTAGGTACATTGCACAAATCAACCCCAAATGTCCTTCTGATCCTTCAAGGACATGCTCAGGTATCCCAAATTTGTCGCAATTGCATAGCATGCCAACGTACCTCGATAAAAATAATTTTAATCAAATTATTTAATAAAAAGTCAATTATTCCAGATTAAATCCAATTAATTCGAATTTCTTTAGGTACATTGCACAAATCAACCCCAAATGTCCTTCTGATCCTTCAAGGACATGCTCAGGTATCCCAAATTTGTCGCAATTGCATAGCATGCCAACGTACCTCGATAAAAATAATTTTAATCAAATTATTTAATAAAAAGTCAATTATTCCAGATTAAATCCAATTAATTCGAATTTCTTTAGGTACATTGCACAAATCAACCCCAAATGTCCTTCTGATCCTTCAAGGACATGCTCAGGTATCCCAAATTTGTCGCAATTGCATAGCATGCCAACGTACCTCGATAGAAATATTTTTTATCAAATTATTTAATAAAAAGTCAATTATTCCAGATTAAATCCAATTAATTCGAATTTCTTTAAGTACATTGCACAAATCGACCCCAAATGTCCTTCTGATCCTTCAAGGACATTCTCAGGTATCCCAAGTTTGTCGCAATTACATGGCATTCCAACGTACCTCGATAGAAAAAATTTTAATCAAATTATTTAATAAAAAGTCAATTATTCCAGATTAAATCCAATTAATTCGAATTTCTTTAGGTACATTGCACAAATCAACCCCAAATGTCCTTCTGATCCTTCAAGGACATGCTCAGGTATCCCAAATTTGTCGCAATTGCATAGCATGCCAACGTACCTCGATAGAAATATTTTTTATCAAATTATTTAATAAAAAGTCAATTATTCCAGATTAAATCCAATTAATTCGAATTTCTTTAAGTACATTGCACAAATCGACCCCAAATGTCCTTCTGATCCTTCAAGGACATTCTCAGGTATCCCAAGTTTGTCGCAATTACATGGCATTCCAACGTACCTCGATAGAAAAAATTTTAATCAAATTATTTAATAAAAAGTCAATTATTCCAGATTAAATCCAATTAATTCGAATTTATTTAGGTACATTGAACAAATCAACCCCAAATGTCCTTCTGATCCCTCAAGGACATTCTCAGGTATCCCAAGTTTGTCGCAATTGCATAGCATGCCAACGTACCTCGATAGAAATATTTTTTATCAAATTATTTAATAAAAAGTCAATTATTCCAGATTAAATCCAATTAATTCGAATTTCTTTAGGTACATTGCACAAATCAACCCCAAATGTCCTTCTGATCCTTCAAGGACATGCTCAGGTATCCCAGATTTGTGGCAATTGCATAGCATGCCAACGTACCTCGATAGAAATATTTTTTATCAAATTATTTAATAAAAAGTCAATTATTCCAGATTAAATCCAATTAATTCGAATTTATTTAAGTACATTGCACAAATCGACCCCAAATGTCCTTCTGATCCCTCTAGGACATTCTCAGGTATCCCAAGTGTGTCGCAATTGCATAGCATGCCAACGTACCTCGATAGAAATATTTTTTATCAAATTATTTAATAAAAAGTCAATTATTCCAGATTAAATCCAATTAATTCGAATTTATTTAAGTACATTGCACAAATCGACCCCAAATGTCCTTCTGATCCCTCTAGGACATTCTCAGGTATCCCAAGTTTGTCGCAATTGCATAGCATGCCAACGTACCTCGATAGAAATATTTTTTATCAAATTATTTAATAAAAAGTCAATTATTCCAGATTAAATCCAATTAATTCGAATTTCTTTAGGTACATTGCACAAATCAACCCCAAATGTCCTTCTGATCCTTCAAGGACATGCTCAGGTATCCCAGATTTGTCGCAATTGCATAGCATGCCAACGTACCTCGATAGAAATATTTTTTATCAAATTATTTAATAAAAAGTCAATTATTCCAGATTAAATCCAATTAATTCGAATTTATTTAAGTACATTGCACAAATCGACCCCAAATGTCCTTCTGATCCCTCTAGGACATTCTCAGGTATCCCAAGTTTGTCGCAATTGCATAGCATGCCAACGTACCTCGATAGAAATATTTTTTATCAAATTATTTAATAAAAAGTCAATTATTCCAGATTAAATCCAATTAATTCGAATTTCTTTAAGTACATTGCACAAATCGACCCCAAATGTCCTTCTGATCCTTCAAGGACATTTTCAGGTATCCCAAGTTTGTCGCAATTACATGGCATTCCAACGTGCCTCGATAGAAAAATTTTAATCAAATTATTTAATAAAAGTCAATTATTCCAGATTAAATCCAATTAATTCAAATTTATTTAGGTACATTGCACAAATCAACCCCAAATGTCCTTCTGATCCCTCAAGGACATTCTCAGGTATCTAAAGTTTGTCGCAATTGCATAGCATGCCAACGTACCTCGATAAAAATAATTTTAATCAAATTCTTTAATAAAAGTCAATTATTCCAGATTAAATCCAATTAATTCAAATTTATTTAGGTACATTGCACAAATCAACCCCAAATGTCCTTCTGATCCTCAAGGACATTCTCAGGTATCTAAGTTTGTCGCAATTGCATAGCATGCCAACGTACCTCGATAGAAATATTTTATCAAATTATTTAATAAAAAGTCAATTATTCCAGATTAAATCCAATTAATTCAATTTCTTTAGGTACATTGGACAAATCAACCCCAAATGTCCTTCTGATCCTTCAAGGACATGCTCAGGTATCCCAAATTTGTCGCAATTGCATAGCATGCCAACGTACCTCGATAAAAATAATTTGAATCAAATTATTTAATAAAAAGTCAATTATTCCAGATTAAATCCAATTAATTCGAATTTCTTTAGGTACATTGCACAAATCAACCCCAAATGTCCTTCTGATCCTTCAAGGACATGCTCAGGTATCCCAAATTTGTCGCAATTGCATAGCATGCCAACGTACCTCGATAAAAATAATTTTAATCAAATTATTTAATAAAAAGTCAATTATTCCAGATTAAATCCAATTAATTCAAATTTATTTAGGTACATTGCACAAATCAACCCCAAATGTCCTTCTGATCCCTCAAGGACATTTTCAGGTATCCCAAGTTTGTCGCAATTGCATAGCATGCCAACGTACCTCGATAGAAATATTTTTTATCAAATTATTTAATAAAAAGTCAATTATTCCAGATTAAATCCAATTAATTCGAATTTCTTTAAGTACATTGCACAAATCGACCTTTAAGTACATTGCACAAATCTGGGATACCTGAGCATGTCCTTGAAGGATCAGAAGGACATTTGGGGTCGATTTGTGCAATGTACCTAAAGAAATTCGAATTAATTGGATTTAATCTGGAATAATTGACTTTTTATTAAATAATTTGATAAAAATATTTCTATCGAGGTACGTTGACATGCTATGTAATTGCGACAAACTTGGGATACCTGAGAATGTCCTTGAGGGATCAGAAGGACATTTGGGGTCGATTTGTGCAATGTACTTAAAGAAATTCGAATTAATTGGATTTAATCTGGAATAATTGACTTTTTATTAAATAATTTGATTAAAAATTTTTTATCGAGGTACGTTGGCATGCTATGCAATTGCGACAAATTTGGGATACCTGAGCATGTCCTTGAAGGATCAGAAGGACATTTGGGTTTGATTTGTGCAATGTACCTAAAGAAATTCGAATTAATTGGATTTAATCTGGAATAATTGACTTTTTATTAAATAATTTGATAAAAAATATTTCTATCGAGGTACGTTGGCATGCTATGCAATTGCGACAAACTTGGGATACCTGAGAATGTCCTTGAGGGATCAGAAGGACATTTGGGGTTGATTTGTGCAATGTACCTAAAGAAATTCGAATTAATTGGATTTAATCTGGAATAATTGACTTTTTATTAAATAATTTGATTAAAATTTTTTTATCGAGGTACGTTGGAATGCCATGTAATTGCGACAAACTTGGGATACCTGAGCATGTCCTTGAAGGATCAGAAGGACATTTGGGGTTGATTTGTGCAATGTACCTAAAGAAATTCGAATTAATTGGATTTAATCTGGAATAATTAACTTTTATTAAATAATTTGATAAAAATATTTCTATCGAGGTACGTTGGCATGCTATGCAATTGCGACAAATTTGGGATACCTGAGCATGTCCTTGAAGGATCAGAAGGACATTTGGGGTTGATTTGTGCAATGTACCTAAAGAAATTCGAATTAATTGGATTTAATCTGGAATAATTGACTTCTTATTAAATAATTTGATAAGAAATATTTCTATCGAGGTACGTTGGCATGCTATGCAATTGCGACAAATTTGGGATACCTGAGCATGTCCTTGAAGGATCAGAAGGACATTTGGGGTTGATTTGTGCAATGTACCTAAAGAAATTCGAATTAATTGGATTTAATCTGGAATAATTGACTTCTTATTAAATAATTTGATAAGAAATATTTCTATCGAGGTACGTTGGCATGCTATGCAATTGCGACAAATTTGGGATACCTGAGCATGTCCTTGAAGGATCAGAAGGACATTTGGGGTTGATTTGTGCAATGTACCTAAAGAAATTCGAATTAATTGGATTTAATCTAGAATAATTGACTTTTTATTAAATAATTTGATAAAAAATATTTCTATCGAGGTACGTTGGCATGCTATGCAATTGCGACAAATTTGGGATACCTGAGCATGTCCTTGAAGGATCAGAAGGACATTTGGGGTTGATTTGTGCAATGTACCTAAAGAAATTCGAATTAATTGGATTTAATCTGGAATAATTGACTTTTTATTAAATAATTTGATAAAAAATATTTCTATCGAGGTACGTTGGCATGCTATGCAATTGCGACAAACTTGGGATACCTGAGAATGTCCTTGAAGGATCAGAAGGACATTTGGGGTTGATTTGTGCAATGTACCTAAAGAAATTCGAATTAATTGGATTTAATCTGGAATAATTGACTTTTTATTAAATAATTTGATTAAAATTATTTTTATCGAGGTACGTTGGCATGCTATGCAATTGCGAAAAATTTGGGATACCTGAGCATGTCCTTGAAGGATCAGAAGGACATTTGGGGTTGATTTGTGCAATGTACCTAAAGAAATTCGAATTAATTGGATTTAATCTGGAATAATTGACTTTTATTAAATAATTTGATAAAAAATATTTCTATCAAGGTACGTTGGCATGCTATGCAATTGCGACAAACTTGGGATACCTGAGAATGTCCTTGAGGGATCAGAAGGACATTTGGGGTTGATTTGTTCAATGTACCTAAATAAATTCGAATTAATTGGATTTAATCTGGAATAATTGACTTTTTATTAAATAATTTGATAAAAAATATTTCTATCGAGATACGTTGGCATGCTATGCAATTGCGACAAATTTGGGATACCTGAGCATGTCCTTGAAGGATCAGAAGGACATTTGGGGTTGATTTGTGCAATGTACCTAAAGAAATTCGAATTAATTGGATTTAATCTGGAATAATTGACTTTTTATTAAATAATTTGATAAAAAATATTTCTATCGAGGTACGTTGGCATGCTATGCAATTGCGACAAATTTGGGATACCTGAGCATGTCCTTGAAGAATCAGAAGGACATTTGGGGTTGATTTGTGCAATGTACCTAAAGAAATTCGAATTAATTGGATTTAATCTGGAATAATTGACTTTTTATTAAATAATTTGATTAAAATTATTTTTATCGAGGTACGTTGGCATGCTATGCAATTGCGACAAATTTGGGATACCTGAGCATGTCCTTGAAGGATCAGAAGGACATTTGGGGTTGATTTGTGCAATGTACCTAAAGAAATTCGAATTAATTGGATTTAATCTGGAATAATTGACTTTTTATTAAATAATTTGATAAAAAATATTTCTATCGAGGTACGTTGGCATGCTATGCAATTGCGACAAACTTGGGATACCTGAGAATGTCCTTGAGGGATCAGAAGTACATTTGGGGTTGATTTGTGCAATGTACCTAAATAAATTTGAATTAATTGGATTTAATCTGGAATAATTGACTTTTTATTAAATAATTTGATTAAAATTTTTTCTATCGAGGTACGTTGGAATGCCATGTAATTGCGACAAACTTGGGATACCTGAGAATGTCCTTGAAGGATCAGAAGGACATTTGGGGTTGATTTGTGCAATGTACCTAAAGAAATTCGAATTAATTGGATTTAATCTGGAATAATTGACTTTTTATTAAATAATTTGATTAAAATTATTTTTATCGAGGTACGTTGGCATGCCATGTAATTGCGACAAACTTGGGATACCTGAGCATGTCCTTGAAGGATCAGAAGGACATTTGGGGTTGATTTGTGCAATGTACCTAAAGAAATTCGAATTAATTGGATTTAATCTGGAATAATTGACTTTTTATTAAATAACTAGCTTTATGTACCCGGCCTTGCTCGGAGTTGCCAGTTTAATTCGCAGTTTTTTTCACCATCGGAATTGGAATAGGTCAAAAGGATAATTGTGTTTTCTTATTGATATTTCATCATTTGATTAAAAGAAGGTAGATTACATTTGAAAACATTGACTGATTTTGAAAATGGGATCAAACCCAAAATCGCTTTATTCCGGGCAAACGTCTATTTCTAAAGAAGGAAAAACATACACCGATGCCTTATTCCGGAAAAACGTCTATTTTAAAGAAATGATCACATTTACCGTCCAGAAGGAAACACTTTAATCATTGCTTTTCTCTGGGCAAACCATGATTTCGATGAAGTGTTGAGTTGATCGATCCCTGTCATCTTCGCCTTCTTAAGAAAAGAATGTTTGTTCCAAATTTGGTTGAAATCGGGCAAGGGGTACAGAAGTTATGCTGGAACATTGGATCATTGCATACCTTGCTTTTATTTATTAATCTTGAATCATTATCATATAATTATCATACCTTTTAAAATTTGGAATAAAGGTTACTCGATTATGGATCACTATGCAATTTGATCATTCATAATCATCAATCATTAATCATATCGATCGTTAATCATTAACCATACACATAGTGTGTCAACATTTAATCACGATCGGTAATCGTTAATCATAATCCAACGGTTTTCTTCATCTATTATTCATAATCGTTAATTATTGTCAAAATGAATTTAATCATTAATCATTATCAGTCATCATTTTCAAAAATTATAATTCATTAATCATAATCTTTAATCATAGAGTTGAATGATTTAATCATTTAATCTGCTTAGAATTGGTCCTGGGGGTCAGGAGTTACACTGAATTGCCCGTTTTCTAAAGACAACCGCTTTCCCTTTACCCTTCCTCTTTTCTCAACGGCCATTTCACCCCTTTGTTATCTTCTCCTAGGGATAGAAAATGTGTACCAAATTTGGTTGAAATCGGTACAGGGGTTCAGAAGTTACACTAAATTGCCCGTTTTCTGAACAATACCCTCCCTTCAGACCCCTACCCCTTATCCAAATTTCCCTCCGTACGATCGGCTCCTCATAGTGAATATGTGTACAAAATTTGATTGAAATCGGTCCTGGGGGTTGGGAGTTACACTGAGTTGCTCGTTTTCCAAAGACAACACCTCCCCTATACCCTCCTTTTTCCAATGACCATCCCATCCCCTTTGTTATCTTTTCCTTATGATGTAGAATGTGTGTACCAAATTTGGTTGAAATCGGTACAGGGGTTCATGATTTACTTTGAATTGCCCGTTTTCTAAACAAAACCCTCCCTCCAGACCCCTCCCCCTTTCCCAAATCCCCTCCCATATGATTACCTCCTCGTAGTGAATATGTGTACAAAATTTGGTTGAAATCGGTCCTGGGAGTTGAAAGTTACACAGAATTGTTCGTTTTCTGAACAAAACCCCTCCCTCCACCCCTACTCCTTTTCTACGTGACCATCCCGTCGCTTTGTTAGCTTCCTCTGAGGGTAGAGAATGTCTGTACCAAATTTGGTTGAAATCGGTCCTGGGAGTTGAAAGTTACACAGAATTGTTCGTTTTCTGAACAAAACCCTCCCACCACCCCTCCCCCTTTCTACATGACCATCCCACCCCTTTGTTAACTTCCTCTGAGGATAGAGAATGTCTGTACCAAATTTGGTTGAAATCGGTCCTGGGAGTTGAAAGTTACACAGAATTGTTCGTTTTCTGAACAAAACCCTCCCACCACCCCTCCCTTTTCTACATGACCATCCCACCCCTTTGTTAACTTCCTCTGAGGATAGAGAATGTCTGTACCAAATTTGGTTGAAATCGGCCAAGTGGTTCAGAAGTAGTTAGCGAACATACATACATAGATTGGTTTTTATATATATAGATTTGATAAAAAATATTTCTATCAAGGTACGTTGGCATGCTATGCAATTGCGACAAACTTGGGATACCTGAGAATGTCCTTGAGGGATCAGAAGGACATTTGGGGTTGATTTGTTCAATGTACCTAAAGAAATTCGAATTAATTGGATTTAATCTGGAATAATTGACTTTTTATTAAATAATTTGATTAAAAATATTTCTATCGAGGTACGTTGGCATGCTATGCAATTGCGACAAACTTGGGATACCTGAGAATGTCCTTGAGGGATCAGAAGTACATTTGGGGTTGATTTGTGCAATGTACCTAAATAAATTTGAATTAATTGGATTTAATCTGGAATAATTGACTTTTTATTAAATAATTTGATTAAAATAGTTTTTATCGAGGTACGTTGGAATGCCATGTAATTGCGACAAACTTGGGATACCTGAGAATGTCCTTGAAGGATCAGAAGGACATTGGGGTCGATTTGTGCAATGTACTTAAAGAAATTCGAATTAATTGGATTTAATCTGGAATAATTGACTTTTTATTAAATAATTTGATTAAAATTATTTTTATCGAGGTACGTTGGCATGCTATGCAATTGCGACAAATTTGGGATACCTGAGCATGTCCTTGAAGGATCAGAAGGACATTTGGGGTTGATTTGTGCAATGTACCTAAAGAAATTCGAATTAATTGGATTTGATCTGGAATAATTGACTTTTTATTAAATAATTTGATTAAAAATATTTCTATCGAGGTACGTTGGCATGCTATGCAATTGCGACAAACTTGGGATACCTGAGAATGTCCTTGAGGGATCAGAAGGACATTTGGGGTTGATTTGTGCAATGTACCTAAATAAATTTGAATTAATTGGATTTAATCTGGAATAATTGACTTTTTATTAAATAATTTGATTAAAAATTTTTTATCGAGGTACGTTGGAATGCCATGTAATTGCGACAAACTTGGGATACCTGAGAATGTCCTTGAAGGATCAGAAGGACATTGGGGGCGATTTGTGCAATGTACTTAAAGAAATTCGAATTAATTGGGATTAATCTGGAAGAATTGACGTTTTATTAAATAATTTGATTAAAATTATTTTTATCGAGGTACGTTGGCATGCTATGCAATTGCGACAAACTTGGGATACCTGAGAATGTCCTTGAGGGATCAGAAGGACATTTGGGGTTGATTTGTACAATGTACCTAAATAAATTTGAATTAATTGGATTTAATCTGGAATAATTGACTTTTTATTAAATAATTTGATTAAAATTATTTTTATCGAGGTACGTTGGCATGCTATGCAATTGCGACAAATTTGGGATACCTGAGCATGTCCTTGAAGGATCAGAAGGACATTTGGGGTTGATTTGTGCAATGTACCTAAAGAAATTCGAATTAATTGGATTTAATCTGGAATAATTGACTTTTTATTAAATAATTTGATAAAAAATATTTCTATCAAGGTACGTTGGCATGCTATGCAATTGCGACAAACTTGGGATACCTGAGAATGTCCTTGAGGGATCAGAAGGACATTTGGGGTTGATTTGTTCAATGTACCTAAAGAAATTCGAATTAATTGGATTTAATCTGGAATAATTGACTTTTTATTAAATAATTTGATTAAAATTATTTTTATCGAGGTACGTTGGCATGCTATGCAATTGCGACAAATTTGGGATACCTGAGCATGTCCTTGAAGGATCAGAAGGACATTTGGGGTTGATTTGTGCAATGTACCTAAAGAAATTCGAATTAATTGGATTTAATCTGGAATAATTGACTTTTATTAAATAATTTGATTAAAATATTTCTATCGAGGTACGTTGGCATGCTATGCAATTGCGACAAACTTGGGATACCTGAGAATGTCCTTGAGGGATCAGAAGGACATTTGGGGTTGATTTGTGCAATGTACCTAAATAAATTTGAATTAATTGGATTTAATCTGGAATAATTGACTTTTTATTAAATAATTTGATTAAAAATTTTTTATCGAGGTACGTTGGAATGCCATGTAATTGCGACAAACTTGGGATACCTGAGAATGTCCTTGAAGGATCAGAAGGACATTGGGGTCGATTTGTGCAATGTACTTAAAGAAATTCGAATTAATTGGATTTAATCTGGAATAATTGACTTTTTATTAAATAATTTGATTAAAATTATTTTTATCGAGGTACGTTGGCATGCTATGCAATTGCGACAAACTTGGGATACCTGAGAATGTCCTTGAGGGATCAGAAGGACATTTGGGGTTGATTTGTACAATGTACCTAAATAAATTTGAATTAATTGGATTTAATCTGGAATAATTGACTTTTATTAAATAATTTGATTAAAATTATTTTTATCGAGAGTACGTTGGCATGCTATGCAATTGCGACAAATTTGGGATACCTGAGCATGTCCTTGAAGGATCAGAAGGACATTTGGGGTTGATTTGTGCAATGTACCTAAAGAAATTCGAATTAATTGGATTTAATCTGGAATAATTGACTTTTTATTAAATAATTTGATAAAAAATATTTCTATCAAGGTACGTTGGCATGCTATGCAATTGCGACAAACTTGGGATACCTGAGAATGTCCTTGAGGGATCAGAAGGACATTTGGGGTTGATTTGTTCAATGTACCTAAAGAAATTCGAATTAATTGGATTTAATCTGGAATAATTGACTTTTTATTAAATAATTTGATTAAAATTATTTTTATCGAGGTACGTTGGCATGCTATGCAATTGCGACAAATTTGGGATACCTGAGCATGTCCTTGAAGGATCAGAAGGACATTTGGGGTTGATTTGTGCAATGTACCTAAAGAAATTCGAATTAATTGGATTTAATCTGGAATAATTGACTTTTTATTAAATAATTTGATAAAAAATATTTCTATCGAGGTACGTTGGCATGCTATGCAATTGCGACAAACTTGGGATACCTGAGAATGTCCTTGAGGGATCAGAAGTACATTTGGGGTTGATTTGTGCAATGTACCTAAATAAATTTGAATTAATTGGATTTAATCTGGAATAATTGACTTTTTATTAAATAATTTGATAAAAAATATTTCTATCAAGGTACGTTGGCATGCTATGCAATTGCGACAAACTTGGGATACCTGAGAATGTCCTTGAAGGATCAGATGGACATTTTTGGTCGATTTGTGCAATGTACCTTATTGATATGCATTTTTGAACTATATATGTATATCTTATCGGTTTTTAATTTCGTTTAGAATTGAAAATTGTTGGAAATGCATTTTATACAATATCCGAGCGTTCTGTTAATTGCCTACTTTCAGGCGTAAGCTCTTATTTATGTTTTGGTGTGTATTTAGGAGTTTTCTAATGTATTTATATGATTTTTGGCCCGAAATCACGCTTTTTAGTATAAAACTGCCATTATTCAACTTAAGTATAAGGTTTTATATATGTTTCCGGCCTAGAATTTTCCAAGGAATCCGATTCCGTCGAGTTATCTAACATATAATGCGATTTGAAAAGTTTAGTATAAGAAAGTATGGGAAATTTTGAGGTACGTTGAAAAACAAATATAATTCCGGAAGGTACGTACTTGGTACACTACATTAGCGATAAAATTGAGAAGTTTTACGAAGATTTTCGAAAAATCGACCGTCTATTCAGCAGGCCACCGATTTTCTAGGAAATATTGAGGTACGTTCAAAATCCCCGGAGGTACGCATAGGTACGCATTTGGTACATAAACTTAGATGTATTTATTTTCAATTTTATGATAAGTGGCCTGCCAGCTAGACGGACATATTTATTTTAACTTATTTTGATACAATTTTGTTCTTAGTATCCATTGTCTTTCAAATGTTGTAACAGGATTTTATCATAATATGATCTAAAAAATGCTTAACCCCGAATTGCCCAACAGTAGGCAATTAAAATAGATGTAGCAGTCTTCCAGCCATGGATAACATAACGCCAATGTAATTTGAAAAGGTTGCCTAATTTGTAATGTTTTTGGTTTTTTGTTCTTGAAAAATATTCTTGTTCAGACAAAAACACAAAAACAAAAACAAAATCTGGAGACCTATCACGATCTGTAAAAATTTCCAACTGCACAGGAACAATATATTTTGTAACTGATTCTGTTATAAATTTCTAACAAAATATGTTATTTTTATGATGAAATTCTAACAAAATTTGATAGCTTTTTGTTTCCAGTAGTGTAATTTTTGATAGAAATTTAGATATTTTAACAACATCCTGCACCATGTTTCTAACAAATTTTGTTATAAAAATTGTGTATAACATAATAACATATGTTGATATAATTTTGATATGACCTTCTAGTCGGGTAAGCTGGTTCGTAGTGACTTATCTACCCGGCTTAAGACCATGCTGATCGGTAAAGGATGTAGTTCTTCGATTTGCAAAGAAAAACATCACTGACAATTATTTCAAATAACTTTGAAGCTGCGGACAAGTTGGTTATTCCACGATAGTTCTTGACATTCTCTCTATCACCATTTTTGTAGACAGGAAACATATATGATTACTTCCAAATATCCCGTAAAAACCGTCATCTATTGATGGGGCCCTCCTTATCCCTGTGGTAAGACGCGCGGCTACAAAGCAAGACCATGCTCAGGGTCGCTGGGTTCGATTACCGGTGCCGGTTTAGACAATTTTCGAATTGGAAATTGTCTCGACTTCCCTGGACATAAAAGCATCATCGTGTCAGCCTCATGATATACGAATGCAGAAATGGTAACTTGGCTTAGAAACCTGGCCGTTAATAACTGTTGAAGTGCTTAATGAACACTAAGCTGCGAGGCGGCTCTGTCCCAGTGTGGGAATGTAATGCCAATAAGAAGAAAAATGATCGATTAAAAAAGGAGGAGAGTTGTTCAGCGAAAACAGCAGCACAGCGGCAGAATACTACGATGGGCCATGGGCCATCATGGCATCCCCATCACGGTGGATAGGGACCCTAGGCCAACTACCTGATATTCCCGAAACTTCAAGAACTAATTGACGGCAACGATTTGTGGCATAAAACAAGGGACTCGGATTGGAACAAGGAATGTTTTAATTTTAGCTTAGCATCCCAACAAATAATGTATGCTGAGTGAGCTAGTTTTTAGGCTGAAGAGGCATATGTTTAACGTAATAAGCTTTTTATCAGCTTCCAATGTTTGTTGGGAAGGTAAGCTGGCACAACTCGCCTTATTGATCACTTTGTCTGTCTTAGTTATTTCATAATCCCTACGTTATTCAGTTCAAGTCTATACTAATTGTAGATTATGTTATGTGAACTGCTAATTAAACTGTAAATTATTTAAATTGAACTATTAATTAAATAACTGTTAGAATTAAAATTTTATTTGTCTAATACCAATCTTCGAGGGTCGCCTCTGCTTAGATGAAAATCTAGAGCACCGCTTAAAAGTTAAGCGAAGGTGAAGAAGCTTGCACTCAATTGTCAAATTGTCGTTAAACCTTACACGGAAGAGTAAAATAACTATAAAGGACATTGGGCATAACGTACGTTAGGCATAATTATGCCTTCTTTATGTCATGTATTCTTTGTGTCATTTTATGCCTATTGTCCATTATGCCTAACGTAAATTCTGCGTATCATCAGTTATGTCCAACATCCACTATGTCTAACGTACTTATGCTTAAAGTCCTTATGCCTAAAAATGTACTTATGTCTAACGGGGTATACTGCCTGTAATCGCATAACTGTCCCATATGACTTTTCATCATTTATGAGATTTAATAAGCATTGGCCCTATTTTGGTTCATATTTTTGTGCCTTTCAATAAACCCATATTATTTGTTCTGAAAATTTCGAAAAAAATACCAAGTCGATTTGTCCCATCTTAAAAGTAACCGCATTTGAGTCCCATATTAAAAGTAACCGTATATGAGTCCCATTATTGGAGTAGTAATAAAAGCTTCTTCGAATTCTAATTTTTGATTGTGTCTATTATTATTATTTTGAGAACTATTACTAAAAAAATAACATTTGAAAAAAAAAATGGATTTTAGTAACATCCGACAGCAAATCTATTCTTGAATCAATTTTCAATTTCATCAGTTTGTGGCAAATCAACCCAATACGCTTTCTTGTCTTCCTCGATTAGTGGCAAAATAACTTTCAACAAATCAGCTTTCCTGTTAGCGTCAATACCTCGAGGTTCTCTTTTTCTCTTCAGTTGATTTTCTAGGTCGAAATCAGCATCCGAAACCAGTCGCTCTTGCTTAGCGGTAAAAATTTTACAGCTCTTCAAATCTTTTCCGCTCACTGATTCACTGTAGTGTAAATTCAATGAACCTTTTTTAACGGCAATATATCTGATATTGTCGATATACGGGCGAGGTTTAATTTTATTCAGGGCGTACTGAGAAACGTTCAGAAAATTTGAGAAGAAATCCTCTGGCTGCATATCTAGGACCTCTACGTTCGACTTCGCGTTTGCGACCACGGTTCGAAAGTCTTCATAGGTTATTGGAGGGTCTTTCCGCATTGATCCTTCTACAGCAGCATGGAAGCTGTCTGCAGCCATAAAAGTATGGCCAGGTTCAAAAAACTTTAGCTCCAATTCTTTCATCTGAATATGTTTGGAATTAACCAGTATTATCAGATGAAGAAAAAGGCTCCAATTTTTGTTTTGTGATGCACAGTTGTCCAGCCATAATACAAGCTTCTCCACGCCACGAAATTTGTTAATAACTTGATGAAAACAACCAGCAATATCGTTTGACGATCGACCGCTAACTGATTCATTCCACACGCACGCGACTACTGGCACAGACTTTGTGTAATTGCCGACGGGAGCAAAGGTTTCGTTAAAAGCAATAAGCCTTTGAGAAAAAACGACCGTTTTGAGCCCTTCCAAACGTGGTAGCTGTATGACCTGAAAAAATAACGTTTGTTAATATAAGGTATGTGACAAATTTCACACGCACTTTCTGTAGGTCGACCGCTAATACCACATGGCCTGGTTTAACGGATTCTCCATCATCTCGATATTCCGATCGGGCTGCTACATACAGCTGCCTGTGATCCCTGTACTCTATGCATATGGGGCAAGACTCGATTAAAGGTTGATTGTCATCAGAATGTCCAGAGGTTTTTTGGTGCTGCTTTGCCGAAACACATGTTTCGCACTCTTCGTGTCCCAATTTCACTATAGAAATATTCATTTTTTTCAAGATTCGACAATAATACTGGTAGGTTACTTCTGTCTCGTGGGTTTCTTTGTAATGCTTGTACATTTTCCTAACAGACAAGTCAGATGGCAAGTATAATCGGTTGGGTGCATGTTCACGACGATAATGCGAAATGCACGGATTGTACTTGTTGATATGGGTTTTGACAGAAGTATATTTTTCGGTGCTTCGCTCATACTTTCCCCGCTTGAGGGATCTTGGTCTAGCTTCTTCATCATCGTCAGCATCTTCAACCATACGATAGATAATATTTCTATTCAAATTAGAATAATTATTAGTTTAGTTCCAGTTTCAATATCTCAATACCTACCCACAATGTTCCCCGTATCCGAACGTGTTGAGGAAGAACTTCCGGCAAACTTTCGGCACTTCATCACTTGCCACCGCCCGAATATGGAACTCATACGAGTGACGCTTCCGCAGATTTTCCTCGGAGAAAGCATTTCGACTGCGTCTTTTTACGGCTTTACGTATAACCCTTTCCCGTATAAAATGCTTCTGACCTGCTGCATCGAGGGACCAAAAGCTATTATTGATATCGATCCTGTCATCCTTTGAAACCAAATTGCTACATTCCTTGCTGCAGCCGCAATGCTCAAGTATTGTGGCATGTGAAAGCCGCCGCCGTTTCGCTATGTCTCGCTTCCGTGCTTCTTTCTTCGTCCTTTTTCGCTGCGATCTAGATTTCTCCGGCAGGTTACCAAAAAAACTGCCATCAGAGTTGTCTGCACTCATGGAAAACAGGCTTTCATTAGATGTTACATCGTCATAGTTATTTCCATCGTTTCCAGGATCATCTTTCTCATCTTCATTCGCAACTATAAAATGGAAATCAGACGCCTTTTCTTCACAGCCATGGTCTATACTTTGCTTCGTCGACACTTTACCGTCATCCGCCTTCGAGGATATATCTGCTCTCGATACAATATCACCAGAATTATCAAGCGGCAAGGAAGCGAAGAAGGACCGGAAGTTTTTCCTTTTTTCTTGGTCATAGCACAGAAGCACTCCACGCGTTTCATTACATGTGTTCTCACTAAATCCACGAAAATCCTCTTCATCAGAACTTTGTTCACTTCCGTCAGATGAATCACCCAAATAACTTCTAATTAACTTCAAACCTGACATTATAGATCCGGTAATGTTCGCCAAACCTATGCGCAAAACGATCCGACTCTAGCCAATTTAAAACAAGTGACAGTTGTTTCCTTAGTGACACAATTCAAAAGAGTGAGACTGGTATGCGGTTACTTTTGCTTTTGAAAGGCAAAGTAACCGCATATACTGTCCCATGATTTTTCCTTAGTGAAAAACAAAATTTCTCCTTAACCAATGCAGGTATAGTGAAATTAATATATTTCTACAGCACACTGGTGACAAACATGTGAAAAAAGTAATTTTAAAACGGCACAACAAGGAAAATGAAGGTTCCATTTTCAATGACGATTTTCTCGATTCACTGTTTTTTCATATGGGACTGATATGCGATTATAGGCAGTATACCCGAATCTAGTCAACTGTAAGAATTACTTTTCGGTTGCAAAATTAAGCTTCATAACGCCTGTTTCCCATTAAATGGTGAAAATTTATCGAGAATAAAGCCACCGTAAGATTGTTTTTATACCATCTTTATAATTTGTGGTATTTTTAATAATGGCTCTTTAACTCTTATGTTACCGACAGGGTACCCGGGTACCTTTTTCAATTTCAAGTGTATTTTTTTCGGTTTCAAACGACGCTGGAAATTGAAACTCAGTGACAACTTAAAACAAGGCAAAATTTAGGTTTTGGTGATAACAAAATGAAAATCAAGAAAGGGGCTTTACAATGGGGTAGAACAATGTTATCACTGGTATTTTTCAACAGTAACCACTTCCTAATCAATTTACTTTATGCTTTTTTGATTTAAATGTAAATAAGCCAAATTTGCTGAGATTATTCCAGATAAGGTACCCCGAGGAAAGTGAAAATACGGGGTAAGTGGGTACTATGGCTGCCGATGAATCGATGATCGTTTTAATGGTAACAATGTTGATGAGATGATGAGTTGATGAGAAAGATGAAGCAGAACTATTAACGAATTCACCAGACACAAAAATATTTGGGATCAAAATCATTTGAGGCACAATACTAACGCTATTGCTTGATCAAGACTTTCAACTACCGGGAAAAGCTATTACTTTTATTTTAATTAAACGCATTTCCAACAAAATATTCGTTTCTAAATTTATCATTGTTGTGGTAAGGGAATATTTTGAGCATTTAAATAATTGTGTGACAACGAAAACGATTTTAAAGTTTCAATTAATGTTTACTTGTTTACTTGCAATGTATACTTGCCCTTGTGGTTTAACATACATAGGGCAAGTGGGACATATTTGAACATCGTTTTAGATAGAGCCATTTTAGCTGTTTTTAGATTGTTGTCTAGTGAAAAATAACTTCGACATTCTTATCTCATATGGATCAGATGCTGTTTGATATAAATGATTTCGTTGCTAAAAAAAAGTATTGTGCAGTTAATTATCAAATGTGAATTTTGCATTTTGAAAATTATCTCCAGTATAAAAAAGAGCATTTTTTTCGTTTACAGTGCAAATAATCTATAAACTATGCAATAGGTTAACAGGTTCAGATCAGATCAGATTTACAGATTTTCAGATAAATAAAGTGCTTAACACATAAGTTGGCAATTTCGTTATATTACAAATTTACAATACTGCGCATCTCGTAAATAAAAACGTTTCTTTTGATTTATCTAGTGTGTGTTTATGTAGTTTGTGTTCTAAACAGAGAAATATTCTGAAAAGTGAATAAAAATTTGCTTATCCTGTCCACCTAAAACATTTGGTACAAAAGTAAGCTTATGGAAAGCAAGACAACAGCCAATTAAACAGTAAATCTTCTGTTGTCTAGTTTTCATATCTGCTAACATTATTATCTCTTTCTGGTTGCAATAACAAAAGTCTGACAAGCAACCAACCTCCTCCCATGATCTGAAAATACTACGACTCAGAAATAATATGAACATTACATCTACATTCCTCAAATTAGTTTTGTTCGACAGTATGAAGCAGAATAGGCTTCCATAAAAATGTAACACTAATTTCTTCATAACTCGAGAATTAACCAAGCAAATGGAACCAAATCTGGCATGTGGAGGTTTTAGAAGGGAAGATATGTTTCTGTAGTAGTTTGAAACCCCTAACGTATATGCGTGGCTTTATTAGTTTTTGGACTACACTTTGTATAATATAGAACATAAGAAGAAGAAGAAAGTTTGTTTGGAAGTAAATATAAACGAATATAGTAAATTTATGTTTATTATTAGAAACCCTTACGTTTCGCTGTAAACTAGGGAGACATATGGAATTGCTTAAATTTGCGTTACGTAATTTGTGAAAGGACCCTTATTATTGTTTTAGTTAATGCAGTCAACTAGAAACCCTCTAGGATTTCAAAAAGTTTTTGATGTCAATCAATATAAATCAATCAAATATAAATATATAAATCACAAAAAAACAAAACAATAAATAAATCAATAAATATAAGTCAATCAATATAAAATTAAATGCTTATTCAAATCAGGATGAAAATTAATTTTAAACTAGAAAAACCAAATTCTAAAAATGTGAAATTGGCTTATTTTGAATTTTTGGCCTAACATGTGTTCAGATCAATTTCAGAAAGCGAAATAGTGACTTCGAATAGTGATGGGCTTAGAGGGTTGAGTAAACTCTAAAGAATGATTAATAGAATGAAACCTCCAATCTCGACTTTTGTCTCTCCGATTTTTTATCCTTTCAAGCTTTCAGTAGTGTTTTGATGGAGATAATCGAGATAACAATTCCAGGGATGAAAATATGGAGCTGCTGTAAATAAATATGATATATTTCCATCGTCTTATGAATTCTTCCGTCTTTCTAATAACTTTTGTTTCTTTCTTTTATCTCTCGATTCAGAGAGCGAGTATTGGCGCTTGAACCTAGGTTTATAGGTACTATGATAGAATTAAGCATTCGTCATGATTCCATTATTATCTGTATGAATTCATACGAATACTTTTGTCAATCATTGTATAAGCCAGGGCACCAGAATAAAAACTGTGTCCCATCCCAAGATGTCGAGGACCCAAGGAGTGTATATTAACCCTCTTAGCTATGTCACTCCCAACGGTTAATCAATCATTACTTTATATTGCAATACGGAGCGGTTGGTACGAGATTTCCCTGTTCTAAAGCTTAAATGTGGAGTCAAGTTGAGCATTGATATCCACAATAATTTTTAACAACACTGCAAAGTAGGCCTAGCCGCTTTTATGTTTGAACTGCATTTATGATGTACAAAATGAAAAATGATAGGGTAAATGCTCCAATAGTGGAGGAACTAAGCACGTTCCAACAGTATTCATTTTCCCAGAATAATATCGAATCTGTTTTCACTTACCTTCAATATGCATTCGAAAGCTCTCCGCTTTTGTTTTACTAATAAAATGCTTCTGGTGGAAGAGAATTCATTTTTCAAGAATTTACCAGTTGAGAAGGGCAACCAATGATATTGTGGCTCGGTTCGGAAACTGACAGATATATTAACTGTTTGACAGTGTGGGTTGCTGCGACTGATTTATAAGTTTTGAGTATACCATACTACCGCAACTAAAGGGGTCCTTTCGACCTTTTGTCATTTCGATCATTTTTCCTTTCCACCTTTTGTCCCTTCGACCTTTTCTTCATTCGACTTTTTGTCCTTTCGAAGTTTTGTCCTTTTGACCTTTTGACCTTCCACTTTGTGATATATATTCTTAAAGAATGCCAAGTTGAGCAGTTTCCAGTTAGTTTGGAACATCATAAAAATAATTAATTATACCTACCGTCGTCGGGGGTGACAATGGACCAAATGGGGGTGAGAATGGGTCACTGTTTTAACTACTTAGAATACTTGTAGAATAGATTGGATGTATCTGAGGCCAGGAAGACTAAAATTTAAGAGACCGTTTTGAACGAATTTGCTCTACGACCTCAAGACTACCGGTAAGAGCGATGACCCCCAGGCGGTATAAAATATGTACATATATCCAACGATTAGTTTAATATTGTAGGACATAGAAGGAATTACGGCTTCGGTAGTTTTTGTTCTATGATTGTCAGGGGGTTTTCTATAACTAATGAGCTTAAATTTGGTCCAAACATTCTTGTATATCAAAGTATATCCAGTATTTTGCGCTCGGTAATGGCGGCGTGAGTTACCCTTAGTTTGACATTCAAGAGGTAGAAAACATTGGAACTCATCTAGTTTGCCATGATGAAATAAAAAATTTGTTGAGAAAATAAACAAACGTCAACGATCGTATGTAATGGAAGTTGAACCATAGATATAATAATTATTGTCGTTAAATTTAGTGTCTATATAATGCTATTTATGTCCATTTTGAATTTTTTAAGGAGCTCCACAGTTCAAGGCAATGAGTTGATGTTATTCCAACATTCCGACCTGAGAATATCAACTATATGTGAAGAGGAGAAGGTCTGATTAAAAACGCCTCTATTTCCGACCAAGATTATGAAAGGTTTCTACATCACTAGAAATACGTAGAGATGTACCAAATTTTGTTGAATGCAACTTAGTAAAAAACAGTACGGATGAAAATATAAATGCTAAACAAATATTCTACCAACAATCTCTAATTTTTATTCATCGTTCTCGTTGAATTACATTTCCAAACAGAACAGAAATTTGAATAAGCTATTTTATAGAAAGCTCATATGACAGGAGACCTAACACTAATATTTACATTTTACAAGGAACATTTGCGAAAATGGAATGAAATGATGATGATGATGACGGAATGATGATGGTTTGCATGCAAATTTACCAAAACAAAGACCGAGCCGTTCACTCAAAATTTCGATCAGCTGATCGAATCTGTCTCATAAAATGGCTTATACGAGACATTAATATGTAGTATCAATCCAATTTGAAAAAGATCATGTACACATCTTTCAATATTTATAATTTTTAGGTGATGGTATTTAAATGCCAATGTTTTTTTTTTCAGCTCGTTTGTATTGAGTGAAATTATCACGTAAATTTATTGGAAAACTATAGAAACTTTTAAACGATTTTGTTTGAGATTTCGCGTTTTTAGCAGACTTGTGGGAAGTTCTTACGTTTGCTGTGTTCGTAAGTAATTGCAAAAAAACGGGTTCAGAATGTATGCATCAATCCCCTACAGTTCCACATAAAATCGAAAGACCTAAGTCAGAGCAGAAGTGTTGGCTGTGGTTGCGAAGAATTCATGTATGTTTGGTAATCCATTATGTCGTGATCCACATCTATTAATTATTCATTTTCTTTGGTTTTGTTAATGCGTTGTGGTCCTCACATTCCTAGAAAATAAAATTATTAGGAAAAAAAGAATTAATACAATTACAAAATTCTTATAGAACGTATGTGACGTTTGCTTGTTGTTAAGAATCCCGATGAGTGCCAATATTTTTAAATTAAGCGAAGCCTACATTGATTAAAGTATGTAAATATTTTCTACCTCTTGAATGTCAAAAAGGAACTCACTAGACCGCCATTATCGAGCGCAAAATACTGGATTGAGGCCAAATTTCTTAAAATTTGGCCACAATAACCCCCCTGACAATAATACAACAAATCGTGCCGAAGCCGTCATTTCCCTATATTTGTTTTTATTTAAATTAATTTTCAAAATTTTTCTTCTGTGAAACAGAAATCAGGCAAATCAGATGAACTGAAGTTTCCAAAGAGGATTTTCATGCATAGACAACTTGAGGGGTGTTCATTGCAATATACCGGTCATTTATTTTACATCAGGGATCTAGGGTTTCCGCTCCTTGAATTCATACCATTCGAAAACAAAGAATTAGTGCGCAAATTGTTTTATTCTTATTTTTGTGATTTATTTCAGCAGTCAGCACGCCAGATATCAACAAAACACGATACAAATAAGCCTAAATTGCCTGTTCTGCGAATGTTATTGATATAGGAGCATGTTATTAATAATGGAACAGATACACTAGAAGGTTGTTTATTTATTGATGAAGATTATCGGAGATCTTTCAAAGCGGTCGCATTTATGGAATAATAAAGTCTTAAACAAAGCTACACTCCATCGAATGATGTTTATCTAAATGCAATCCAAATGTGATCAGTGTGCTCAGGCAGTAATCCAGCCATAACGAACTGAAAACGTGACGGAATTCAAAGTGTTTGAGTATCATGACCACTCTTAATGACAGCTACCGCGACCAGAAGGCAAATATTTAAACGGTGCAAACATTCCACCTTTGATTGTGATTATGACTAGCGGTCATCAGCCACACATTTATGTTGCCGCTGGTTCGCGCTTCTCGTGCTGCTTTTCTAGCGGGAGCCGATTACTGCCATGTTAGTAAATGGTTTGACGTTCAAGCAATGGTAAATATACGAAAGACGAAAAACGCATACTGGGCCAGGACCTTCTCTCCATTGGGTTAAACCATTCACAATCTGGGAAATGATATTCTTAATATTAATCAAGTAGGTTTAATGTAAATACACGGATTTTATAATAGATGATTGCTTTTTTTTTCAATGTACTCGCTAAGACGTGTTTAGTTAACATATTAAAAAAAAATATATATTTTTGTCATTCAGCTTACTACTTTAGGACTCGGTTCAAAGGAAATCCTTCATAACTTTGCTGCATAGCATTCTTCGGCGTGAGAGTCTATCAATTTCCTGACAAAAGGTAGTGATTGCCTGCAAAATATTTCATAACTAGAACCCAATAACTAGAATACAATCGATTTCACCCAATAAAATCAGAACTTTGCTCCAGTCAGTAGACTAAATAAGCTCATAAAAAGTAATACAAAACAGCGGACGACGAGGAACACAAGAAGCATCCTCGATGGGTATATTAGGCGCAACTCACCGAAACTCTTAAAAAGCTATTTCGAAAAATTATTAAATATCAATTTAAAATCAATTGTGGTTAATCCGATCCGTCGACTGTTTTCAGTGACGAAACATCCTTTTTTTGTTTGGACTACCATGTCAAGTAGACTAAGTTTCACAAAGCTATTTGCGGTCTACGTTTAGATCGCTGGAGACGAGCAAGTGAAGCTTAAAAAAACACTCATTTTACTCCATTATAGGCAAACTCCGACACAGGATTTATCCTCGAAACCACTCATCCTCTATTCAAATCTGTGCCAGCGAAAACAAATCGGTGTCTCATTTAAATTATAATCGATTTTTAAACAGAAAATAATTGGCTGTCGTTCACCCTCTTGGTGTTTGTCAAGCTCATCTAAGTCTAAATTTACCCTGCACTGGCGAGATTGATGCGCACTTCTGTTACGTATCCAATTAATTTCCAGAAAATTGCGGCTTACGATATTCACTCGAGAAACATCTTGCTCTCCGAGTTCCATGTAATCGTAGCTTCGCTCATGGCTGACGCCTAAAAGTAGTAATCCCTTTGCCAACGCGCGCCATCATCGCATATTGGCATTGTATCTAGGCAGAGTCGTACCTTACAACCGGAATGAAGACTGGGCTTAGAATTCACGCACCTCTTTTCAGCCAACCAGCCACGTGATATAATACTCTAAACAGGGTACCACACATCGTCCACCGAGTGGGGTGGGCTGGAAAAACGTTGCTTCAATATTTAATTACACCCTAATTCATCATCCGTGTCACTCGACAGCAATCACTCAAAATGGCCATAATTTGAAGGGATAGGGTGTATTTCATAGGGATAGATTTCATGTAAACATTATCTTTGTACAGCATCATACAAATACAATCTGGCTGTTCTTTCCGAAAAGTCAACGGTAAAATTAATTAAAAGACGCAAACATGTAGCCAACCGTCCTTCTCTAGCAAATAAGATACGTATTTTTTTGAGTTGCAGAAGAAACATTAAATAAATAAAAATATCAGGGTAACAATCGTTATGCAGATAGGTACAATTATTATTTGCAAGGTTTGTAAGCTAAGTTATTATTTTTCAATCATAGTTATATTATTAAGGTAACACTATGATACTCTTAGCCAGGGAAGCTAAAAAGAAACTCCAACCCGGAAATTTCCTAGACTGGAACAGAAGATGCGCAACCACAAAGCACTATGATGAAGGTGGCTACACGCACTGCTCTCGGCATAAGTTCTTGACTTGACTGAAACATCGTACTCAATAGCTACGAGACGGTAATGTGCCAGTTGGGGAACTGTTGTGAAAGATCAAAAAGACTTGCTCTCCAGTAAAGCATTCTAAGAAAAAATAAACTACGAATCTGATGCACAAATAAAGTTTCAAACATATTACTAAATTCTCAATCCGGGTGCCAACAACTGAAAATTAGGCAATATACATTCATTGAAATGTATATTTTATCTCTGCGTTTTTTAATCTTTCGTTTTATTTGTGATGCTCATATGCCGTAAAGCGCTACGGAGCCGAAATCATGTTTCTTGTACATTTTTTTTTCTTGATTCCTATAAATAATGTTAGTTTTGGAAAACCAAAAAACATGCAGTTTGGTCGTTTATCACTTGCCCTACATATGCTGACGGAAATTGGTTATATCGCCTTAATAATACGTTTTTCATTTATTTTAATATGTTTAATCTATAGCTGAACACAAATCGAGTCAATTTACATTGATATTTTACAAACTCTGTAAGCTTTATGAGGAATATTTTTCCGTGACGTTACAACGCAAACTTCATCTAGGTGAAACTCAGGCTATTTTTCACCGATTTTCTTTCTATTGTGACCAAAACAAAGATTTTTTCGGGTACGAAGAGCATTCCAAATTTTGAATTCGAGGCTTACATGCGCTTCTCAAAAAATTTAAAACAGTTGATTTTCCGTGACGTTACAACGCTTTTTAGTGTCAAACTTCATCCTGTCGAACTACGGGTGTCTTTAAATTTCAAATAAAATTTTATGTAGGCCACAGATTCTATACTCATTCATCTTCAAACAGGTGAAAACAGAGTGCAAATTGCTGCATCAGAACCCAAATAATAGTCAAATTGGGAAAATATGTCTAGGAAGACATCACTCTATACAATTATAAGTAAAAATTACTGGCAATCAAAAACTTATTTTTCGCTAAATAATTGCTATACACAATGTTTTATTTGATGATTTAAATGTTGTAAAATATGGAAAACATTTAAAAAGTGTCGAAAATTGAGTTTTATAAATTGGTGCTCTGGTGGACCTGCCCGAAGAATGTGTCAGATGCTTAATCCTCAAAGACCCAGGACGAAAGGATTTTTTTTTCAAATGACTCGTACTCATCACCTGACCGTCGGAGTTCCTCGGGGTTTCGTTTGTGCTCAATGGAAATTGCTATTTTTTGCCCTGATACATTTTCAGATCGAAATTCCTGTTCAGATCCGAGTTATTTCTAAAAATAAGTGTGCGCGTTTTTCCCTATAGTTCGAACATCACCTTAATGTTCTGGATGTGTTCAAGCCAGAAATGTATCAAATCAACCATCAAACTATCTCAAAAATATATTTGAAAAGATTTTTGTTGATCCCTATGGTTTCACCATTTAAGTAAGGCAAGATTGACTGAATTCAGGGTTCTCAATGGTAGAGTATGGGCTGCAAAATCAATTACAACAAAATATGCATGTGGCTTCTCAAACTTTACAAATAAAAAGTTTAAAATATTAATTTTCAATTGACACTGACCTTCTTTAGGTGTCAAAATGGAGGAGAGCAGGGGCCATCACGCCAACTACAATGAAACTGGTCATGCGGCTGCTCAAACTTCATGAAAATACATAAGAAACTAAAAGAACTCTGTTTGCAATTGAAATTGATCTTCTGAAATTTCGGCCAGGACCGGATTCAAGGGTCAGAATGGGGAGAGCAAAGGTCATAGCACCAATAACAATGAAACTGAGGATGCTGCTGCTCAAACTTCATGAACATACGTACGGAACTCGAAGAGTGCTATTTGAACTTGAAATTGGTCGGGGTTCAGCCAAATCGCACCAAACGCCAAACAGAAATTACCTATTTTCTTGCAAACATTTTCGTGTTGCAGATACAATTGATCACAAATCGTATCGGATATCCTTCTACCCTACAATTGAGGATATCCATCAACAAATGTCCAAATAAATTTTCTATGAATTACTTTCGGTTTTCATTCTACGAACATAATATCAAAAGTCAGTCAAAAAGGCGCTTAGTGCGGTTTCGCTGAACCCCGACCAATTGACCTTCTCAAATTTCGACAGGATTCAGGGGTCAAAATGGGTATAGCAGGTGTCATAAAACCAATAACAATGAAACTGAGCATGCGACTGCTAAAACTACATGAAAATAAATAAGAAGCTAGGAGAAGAATACTATTCAAAATTGAAATTGATTTTATGAAATTTCGACCAGGACCGGATTCAGGGATCAGATTTGGAAGAGCAGGGGCCATAACACCAATTACAATGAAACTGGGAATGTGGCTTCTCAGACGTCGTGGAAACACATCAGGAGCTTAAAGAATTCAGGGGAGAGCAGGAGCCTTAACATCAATAACAATGAAACTTGGCATGCTGCTGCTCAAACTTCATGAAAGCACACCAGGAACTCAAAGAGTGCTTTTGGAAATTGAAATTGATCTTGTGATTGATCTTGAAATTGATCTTTATGAAGTTTGACCAGTCGCATGCACAGTTACAATGAATTGGTGATATGGATTTTACCGAAGTAACAAATGGTTTTACATTTACTAGTAGTCGTAGTCGTGATTATTTTTCTAATACTATTTTTAAACTAAGAACTATTTTTACAAGGTTTGGGTTTCCAAAAGAGACAGTTTGCGATAACCGGCCACCTTTTCATTCAAAAGAATTTAGTCAATTTTGTAACGTGTCTGGTTTTCCATTCATAACAGGGTCCGGCAATTGAACTGCTACATAAGTGAAAAAAACGCTTTTATATTATTTGTTTTCATTGTCGTTGAACATTTGTAGACCGCCTTAATTAATTTACAATAGTATACTGAACATAGTTTAAAAAAAAACATCTTTTTATTAGTAAAAAATAAACGTTTTTCAATCATAGATTTAATCATTGTTGCATCAATTGTATCACTATAAGTGTTTATAGCCAGGCATCATTTTGTTCAAAGGCCCTTCTTCCAAGAGTTGGCTGTGTATGTGTAGACTGGACTAGACTAGACTAGACATCATTTTGCCCAAAGGCACATTTATGGAATTGTCTGTTCTATGATAGTGTTTTCAGGGTTAATTCCAGCTAAGAGCGGCCAGCGAGTTCGCCGGACCTGAACCCTATGAATTTCACTGGTGACACATGGTGACGTCATATGTTATCATATGAAGGCATTTTTCACCCACATTCAAATTAAGCATATGCGGTATTTCGAAAACTTTCGTTTCAGGTGATTCGAAACGAAATTCCGCAGAATTTCGCGGAATTTTAGCATGGCGAAATCTGATTTCTTGATTTTGTTTCCTTTCGGAAAATTACAAAAATTTCGCTAGAAAAAACTACCCCTAATCGAAATTTAACGGAATTCCGCGGAATTTCGAAACAAATTTAACTGCCTGTACGGTCGTGTATTAGCAAAAAATTTGGCTGCGCCGCTGAACAAAATCATAAAGCTGTTTTCAAAACCTAATGTTATTCAAATTTTTCTATTAACGCTCACTACATAATCTTATTCTTAGTCGACAGATACGTAATCAATTTTCTTCTAAAAAACGTCCTCAGTGTTTTGTTAGAAATGTCTTACAAAAAATGAAAAGTATCTTTAAGTATTCTATCTTATTTTTTTTCAAAAGTGATCCGACTCAATATTCAAGACATCAGACTCAGAGTGTTAATGTTATTAGATATGAATCAGACCCAAGGGGCAAGTAACTCTAAACTTTGCGATAATATTACTCATTGTCTCGCAATAGTATTTCGTGATATTTCTAGTATCCATGATTTTCATCAAACAAAGAAACGGTTGCTAGTTCTGTTGTTATGGCGTTTGTCACTTGGTTGATAAAACACAGTGCTCCCTCGTATTGGAAACACCTGATTTCTATCTTCTACAGATGTGTGTGTGTTATTACAATCTAACTCCCACTGTCTGGCAGTGGCATTATGGATAAAATATTCGTGCAACCATTTATTTTAACATAATTGCAAGAATCTTAGATCCGGGCTAGAAGTTGATAGTTCTATTGTGACTCCTATAGCCCATTTCAAGAACGCAAGCATTCCGAAGCTATAGTTGTATGCAATAAGCCCCGCGTGATTACACCCACATATCATATGGATATCTGAAGTGCATTCATACTTCCTGGATCAAAAATCAATTATTTGATCCCGGCGCGTATTTAGTAATGAAATCAATCAATATTTGGAAATGCATTTAAATAATTATTTATTTATTTATTTTATTGTTACCTCTATCTGACTTATAGTCTTAATGAAGTTTACTAACAGCTATTCACACATGTCTACAAAATAGTCACAGAAACTTACAAAACAGTCAATTACTATTAAAAAATCTACATTTATATTCTACAGCATCTGTTGTTTCCCGCGCGACTTCATATTCGCAGCCTTAACTGGTTAGCAAATATAGAAGCTCCCTCATCAAACTCTAAAAACCTAAATGCATCGTTGAAACGCGAAGAAATAAACCTTATTGGATCATGCTGACCATAACGGCTATTACGAGGAGCGAGATACAGGAAATTTCTGCGTCGTAGAGGTCGTTGTGGAACATAAATATACTATTCAGCTAGAATAGCAGGGGCATCGATAACGTTTTCGTAATGAGGTCGAACCGTTAGTTCACTATCGAGCATCACGCCAAGGTCTCTAACTTGATCGAGTCGTTCCAACGGTTCACCAGATAAAGTGTACACATGGTGCAACGGATATCGTTTTTTTTGTGAAGGAAATCATACTGCATTTATCGACACACAGTTCCAGATAATTACGTTTGCTCCATTCTTCGAAAGAATCCAGCATGTTTTGTAACTCCAGGCAATCATCAATACACGCAATAATCATATAGATTTTCATGTCATCTGCGTAGAAAACTCGATTGTCAACAGGCAATACATATGTGACGTCGTTGATGTACAGGGAAAATAATTATGGGCCAAGGTTACTCCCCTCAGGCACACCAGATGTAACAAAAAAAGCATCGGATTCTGTCGAGCCAAGTCTCACTTTCATTGACCTTCCTGAAAGGTATGATGTTAGCCAATTGACGATTACTAGTGAAACACCTAACTTTTGGAGCTTGTGTAATAGGCCGTCATGATTCACCCGATCGAAGGCAGCTTTGAAATCGGTATAAACAGCATCGACTTGCAAACCCGCATTCATAGAGCGTGTGCACACAGACGAAAACTCAACAAGGTTAGTATTGACTGATCTTCTCGGATAGAACCCATGCTGGGCACAGGAAATATGATTCTAGCAAGATTCGCAGAGGGCATTATTAATAATAATCTCAAATAGTTTGGAGCAGGTGCACAGTGATGTTATTCTTCTGTAATTAGCTACGCTATTTTTATCACCTTTCTTGTGGATAGGGGACAAAAACGACGCCTTCCAGCTAGTAGGAAACTCCATTTGATGTAACGATTTGTTGAACAGCTTTACGAGTGGTGTAATAAGCGTAGTTGAATTCATTCCTTCAGAACTTATGATTCATCATAAATTACTTACCATTTTTCCAACATTATTGTACGTGGATTTACCTATTGGACCCGACCGTTCGAAATAGTCGCTCCTTGAAAGGTTGTTGAAATCGCCGTTTTCACTTTCACACCCATCTTCATAGTAAAATCTGTCAAAACTGGCAAGTCTGCCACGTGCTTTTTGCTGTTTCCCTCGGACTTCTCTTTCTTTTTCCGATGATTTGACATCTGTTTTGATAGACAAGGAGCAAACAACAAGGTAATCTACCAAACATTTATTGAGTTTGGCAAACCTTGCTGGAAAAGGGAACGTTTGAAATAGACAAGTGAACCGACCTTCGAATCCATTGGTCAAGTAAATCCACAATATCTCTACACTAAACATGTTTGCATTTGCATTTCTTGATCACATTCGAAAGACATTCTCCTATGGCAGAATTCGTACGACTCCTGATTTCTATCTTCTACAGATTCTAGAAAGCTTTCAAACCGCATTTTATAATTATAATGCCATCAAACAAAAACGTGGGTCCTAAAGATTGCTTAAAAAGTAATAGTAATAGATAGTAATAGTTGTTTTTTAATAGTTAAAGTTAATAGTTAAATAGTTTTTAAGAACTTAAAGGAGACTGAAATCATGTATTGCCTAAAACTGGGTGGACTGTATCGACTGGGTGGCGTTGTGTTTCATGCTTTCCCAACCAGGGCTCTTTGATCAATTTACCGTCGATAGTAGTTTTTCGTTAGTATTTATTAGTATTTCTGGATACTTTCGAAAGTTTAGAGTTAGTTGCCCCTTGATAAGACCAGTATGACTTTGTCAAAAAGGCAAAGCCATGGCGCGGACTCCTTGTGAAGTTTTTTTTAGAGCTCCTCTTTCATATTGATTTTGCGTTGGATTTGTTTGAAACACGGTTTTCGTTTCCGAGTTTTCAAAATAACTTTGTTTGTGATCTCGTAGATAATTCAATTTAATTTCAACTTTGTTTGCAATAAACATTAAGTTGCTTCACTTGAATTACCTGTTCAACTAACCAACGATTCCATTCCCGTGGCGCTCACGGAGATGCAGAGCATCCCTCGGTCTTTTATAACTATGAGGGTCAAACTAATTTTTCTATCCTAATAGCAGTTCGTCGAGCTGATTGTGGGTCTTCGAGCCTCATATAAAAATGTCGAATTTGGAAGGAAATGATAGCCTTTTGGTGCAACGTTTTGTATGAGAAAGGAAAAAATATTTCTTCATACATGGCAAATTGCTGCCATAAAAACTTTGCGATCACATTTCTGAAATACAATCTGAAATACATATCTTTGTGCATTTTAGAAAGATTTAGAGCTTGTCATAAGACGAGTTTGTACAATCCCGTTGAATTCCACCACTTAATTGTATCTTGACAGATACGTATTTCGACCTCAACAGTAATGCCGTCTTCAGTGTCTCGTACTTGACTCGACTTACGAGACGAGTACGAGACACTGAAGACGGCCTTACTGTTGAGGTCGAAATACGTATCTGTCAAGATACAATTAAGTGGTGGATTTCAACGGGATTGTACAAACTCGTCTTATGACAAGTGAAGACATTCCACTAAAAAGCTCAAAATAATTTTCTTAACAAGATTTAGAGGATTAATCTAGTGAGCAAATGTATGCTATTAACAACTCACTATCTGCGTTTACGCCTGGCAGATGGTGATATATAGATGTGTATCCCATTCATTTTCTTGTTTCGAGTTAGCTCAATATCATAAAACCATGCTGAATTACATAACTTTTGAGTGAAATAATGTGTTTTTTACAGAATTTGAATCCAACACATAAAAATCTCACAATTACTATATTTTTATATTTCTACTAATATAAAACTGATCTGATATAAAATTGATCAGATTCGGGGCAAACACTCCACGATGAATGGGGTATTACCTTATCGTCAATGGTATATAAACGGAAACGTTTCGTTTCGTAAAATTTCGAATTTAATGGACTTTGATTTCGTATCGTTTCGAAGTCTCGAAAGTAAATCTATGTTTCGTTTCGTTTCGTTCCGAATCAACATTGACATTTTAAATTTCGTTTCGTTTCGTTTCGTCAGAAAAAAGTGTGTTATTAACGAATATTACTGACTATCAGCAGAGAAGTGAATAAGCACCCAGGTTTTCATAAATTTAAGTCTCAATAATTTTGTTCAATGTTGGTAATTGTCATTAAGGTGAAGGTGGGTTGAGTACCAAATCAAAGCTTTGAAAGTGTTGGAACAATAAAAACTGTCATATACTGTAGTAGTATTGGTGTGTCCTTTTTTTAAACAAAGAAAATTAGTAGGATGGTTCAAACAACGACCCAGCTCCACCACGCTCACTCGATTCCGTCCCATGCTCAAGAGTCCTCAAAAAGCCTAAAACTGGATGAGCACAAGCCGGTTCAAGTTTGTATGAAAACTAGTATGGTAAACTAAACCTTTCATTACACTGGCTACAGCGCCTCCCCACCAAACGCTGGCGAAAAAAAACCCACATAGCTGAAAGCAACATTTCAGATACTTTACTGAACGAAAACCGCACCACAGGAAAGATCTATTGATTACTACTTGATACTTGATGGGCTACAGCTCTTCGATGAACCTACGCCGAATGGAGTATCCTTCTCCACTGGACTCGATCCTGGGCCAATCGCTTCCAGTCGCCCTGAACATTGAACGCCCTCAGGTCCTCTTCAACTGCAAAAAACCATCGTGTACGTGGCCTTCCACGAAGCCTGAGGCCTCTTCCGGGTTCTCTACTAAATATTATCTTCGCTTGACGTTCTTCCGGCATACGAACAACGTGACCAGCCCACCGTAGTCGGCCGTGTTGTATAAGCTTAATAATATCCAGCCCTTTATACACCTGGTACAATTCGTGATTCATGCGACGCCGCCAGATACCGTTCTCCTGTTTACCGCCGAGTATTGTCCGCAGCACCTTACGCTCAAACTATTGATCTATTGATTACGTAACGCAAAAATAGCATTTCATACCCCGCTCACCCCCATGTCACAGTTTTTGTATTAAGAATCTGCCCCTGGTGCGATAGATATCACAGACAAATTCTGGCTATTTTGTGGAATTACACGTTTCACTGATGCCTTCTGAGATGCCTAATTATCATGCTAAAGATTCGCAACCTCGCAAAATCGACTCCCAACTGTTGCAACGACCATTCAATATGCATTATCTATGAAGTTAAAGCTCGTGAATAGTTCATCCAGTCATATGGTCCCCCCCCCCCCTCGCCAGCGCCCAATGACGGAGTGCCACAATCAGAATAATGTAAAGTTCAACCTCGCCATATCAACTATCATACAAACATAATGGCACAAATCTCCCAAATTGAGGTGAACGTGCCCCTGGAGCCGACGTTCTGATCATACAAACATGAAACGACCTGTGCCCCTATTCAAACCAGCCCAAACCATCGAACGACACCCACAATATGAAACATAATCGACTGATCGTGGTGGAGCAAAATGATTTTTGAACCACCCTAATTATTAGCTTGCTGCCACCGGTACCGGTGTTTACATTCGCTCCACGTTCAGTTTTTAATGGGTTTTTCTTCGGGCAAAAATAGCAGTTTATATTAAGTTTTCGCTTCAAACAAGTGACTGATTTCAAAAAGGGTTGTTTAATTTGCATTCGATCAATATTTCGGACTGCTCATGTGCGGAAAAGTGAGTAAAAACATGATTTTTCAATGCCCTTTGAGAAGAAGTGAAGTGCAGTGATAAACCCAACAAATCGCGAGCTGCTATCAAATTGGCACGAAACTGCTGATATATGATATAATTCGAGCCGAAGTACATAGGACTCTTTGAAGAAACATGTTCATTATCACGGGAAGTGAATAAATACCTATGCTGTGAACAGGTTAGTAATTTGAATATTAAACTTTGTTCGATGCTGTTCGATGCATTCGAATGTTGGAGTGCGGGAGGTGTGAGGTGGATCCGTGGAAGGTCCGGTGCCATATTGACTGCCATCGTGGTACTCTTCCAACTATGTGCTTAACTGTTAATTGTTTGACGAAATTGATGATATTTGGTAATGTTTTTATGACAATCAGTGAACTCAACAAACCACCGGACAAAAAGCGATATTTTCTGTAACTTTTTGTGCAACTTGTATGTCATCTCAAAATTGTTTATAGTCTGCCAATCTTTGAATAGAACCCTTGAAAAAGATGGAATAAACCATTGAACCGTCGGGCGTAGAAGAAATATGTCGTGTTGAAAGCCAGTAAAGATTAAAAGCCGAAAATTTATTAGTAAGATTCAAACAGTCGAGAGCCTATTAAGTAATTTTTCTGGATCGTTACAACGAGAATATCGGATAATTGCTGAAATTGGCTGATAGTTTTTCTTGAATTTTGAGCACACAAATTGTATATTTTGAAATGCAAAGCATAGATAAAATTAAATACGGTGCATTAATGTTCTACACATTTCATCTTCAGACAATAAACACCCTGTAATTTAAATTAGCTGGATTCTTACCATTCGCACCGATAAAAGTGGAAATTAATTTGTGTCATCATTGAATAACAACTGTATCCATTCTTAATCATAGCTTCGCTATCCACTATCGTATCAAACAATCCACAACTAAAGATTAAATGTCACATGTGGCACGTGAACGCGTAGGGGTGGCGCAATCGTGTTTGCATACATTCATGCTAGATGTAGGGGATATGAATCCGACGGCGTACGATATGGTGTCATCAATTTTTCATAAAATAGCTGACATTGCTTTGATGAAGTGTCAACAACACGTGGCTGACCCCATGCTTCCCGTTCATGGCGTCGTTCAACGAAAAGTGATGGGAGGGAGTGAGGGACTTTTCTATTCAATACAAACACAGACAACAATCGAAAATATTCAGTTTTGTTTCGTTTCTTTATTAAACTTATACAAGTTTTACAGATGGTTTCGTGTTAGCTTTTTGATTTATTAATTTATCATGAAGTACTAATAATTGGATATCAATCACTATGACTTAAGGGAATTTATTTAAATACTGAGAATTCAAACTTTTTACATCGCATCGGTCGTGGTTCTTACTATTTTTTGCCGAAATATTCTGTATCTTACATCTTTGCTTATTTTAGTCAACATTACTGGTTTAGTCTACTAGAGGCTCTCTGGTAATAAATATTTATGTTACATAATTCTTCGCTGGAATGTTTTGGCTATGAAACGAGCAAAGTACCATTCCTGTCACACTAGAAGAAAGGTTTTTCAGCCATTTTTTCGTTTCGCTCTGCAGCTGCTCTTACTTGAATGCTGTTAATCTCATCATTAATCACATTAAGTTTGGCCACTCATTCACACAGATTCTCAAACTTACTTTTATCTCATTCGATCTATTCCAAACTAGTCATACTCTAAAATTAGTATCAATTAAATTAATGTATAGTAAATTCGATTTTTGCTCTTTTCAATTTCAACTGCATTATCTCATTGAATGCAGTATGTTGTTTGGCCTCTTGGAACATATACTTTCCAATTTTACTTTTCTCATTTTTCGTTCAATCATACAAGTGGTGAGTTTTTTCGGACCAAAGACCAAACTACTATTTTCAACTTGATTTTGGGAATTTCAGAGGATAATATGATTCACAACAAAATTGTTGAAATTTGGTTACTACTGCATAGCTGAATGCATGCCGAATCGATGGATTCCTCATCGCTGTTGATGTCAGAAACATTTACAATGGCGTTTTTTTTGCATTTAAATCCTAATCAACTTATGAAGCAGCCACAGGTTACTAATACCAAATGAAATAAGTATTTTGCATTATGTAATTTAAAAAGTAGGATAATGTAGAATAGAATAGAACTACTTATTACTAGAAAACATGCTTTAAATAGTCCTCATGTGTATTTCCAATTGTTCAGGAAATCAAGGAAAACAACGTTAAATTAAAAAAAATTGTGATGCAAGAATGTCCAAGAATTACGTGCGCAAAAATTATGTATGAAACATCATCAATTTTACCAAATATCTATCTCCAACTGATATTTTAGTAAACTTGGTATTTGTATTTGAAAATAATATTCTAAAAAAATCTTCCCTTTGGTCAAATGCACCGCATTTGTACAGAAAATGAACTGTAGTAAAAATGCTTCAGAAAAACGGTTGGTAGTTGGGAAAAAAACAGTGTACTACATATTGATTTATAATCAAATGTGACGCAAATAAAAAAAAATGGCTATGACGAAAATTAATATGATATTTCAGCATAATCAGGTGAAGAAATAGAAAATAACTTAAGTATATCAAGTATTCAGAAGAAAACTGAAGCGTTTGGAAAATAAATAAATAAATTTGTTTGCCTCTACTTTTTTCATTGCACGCTTCAGCTTTTATGCACTGCGGAATTTAAACTGTTTTAAATTACGTTATGCAAAAATCCTTGACAAACCCGTCCCGTCAGTACTCCGTCTTTATTTCTTGGTGAAAAATTATTGATTGATGACCATAAACTAATCCATTTATACTTCAAATTAGCGACCATTGAGATCAACACTGAATTGAAATCCATCCTTAATTCACAGTATCATGCTATTATTGCTAAACCGACGCGCATACTATTTCCCATCCTCAAACCTCTGATCACAGTAATAATGGAAAAAGATCAAACTCAACAAGCTATTGCTCCGCTACAAACCGGTCCCCTATACTAATGCCTCATCTCATCTTCCATTCGGCAACGTTTCCGACTACTGCTCCCGGTGTCGACCAGGTCCAGGCTTTCGGTATCCGAGTCCATCGGTTCGCTGCAGTCCTCATCGCCGTCGCCCAGCTCTTCCTGTTTCCGTTTGGCGGTTGCCATATCGGCGGCATGTTTCTTACGCCACTTGGTACGCCGGTTCTGGAACCACACCTGGAACGAACAACAAGAGATAAAAATCAGTTAACACTCGTTAATTGCAGTTGAATGGCAGTTTTGGCGATGAGTCAAGCTTGTGCGAAGGCCCGACGACGATGGCGGTGGGCGCAATTATCGTTGCTCGAGTAGCAATTTCCGACAGGCAGCTCACGAACGCCACCGGCCAACCGACACCGAGAAGAAAGGAAAACTGGGGCCGGAAAATGAGCATTTTTCGGGGATGTTGCTGGCGAATCTTGTCGTCATAAGATGGAACACGCGTTAAGTACACCAAACGCACAAAGGCTTTTTTATAGCGTCATTATGGGCGTTTAATTACGCACATAAACTGCTGTTGAAACACGTCCAGAATAAACTCATTTCGGTGGAGGGGTGGTGGTATGCTGCCGAACCGGCTAAGCAGCATGAGGTTCTGTCTCATGGATCTCATATCATTTTGTGGCAGTGTTGCCAAATGTAGATTAGAAGAACAATCAGTTAGAATGGATCAAAAAAGGTCGAGTGCTGGTTACAGCGATAGAAAGATTGATTCATTTATACATATAACGATAATGTTGGCAAGACTTTTACCAGAGAGAAAAATATGGTTTAGTTGGAATCCATCAAAAAACGGCCTTGAACATGCCAAAAAATCGGAGCACGGTAGTATCATGTCCATCGCGGTCAGCATCATAATCATCAGAACATTTAATCGGATTACAAAGCAGCTTTAATTTAGAATTCCGCAAGGCTAAACGCTAAAAGCCAACAGCCAACGGCGCACAACAAGAGAGAACCAATGAGACGAACACGAAGGGTAGGCGTCCGCCAGCAGATATACAGCGAAACCACGACGAAATAATGATTTTTAAGTGCTTTATTATTATAGCCGAAATTAGGTTGAGGAAATCAAATACAGCCATCCTATTCTCTTCACAGTCACGAGGATTGAAAGTAGAAAAATCAAGGGAAAAGGATGTGGAAGCTGATTTCAGGAGATTCTCGCCGTTTGCCTCTTCTAAGCAAAAAGCATAAGGATGTGATCTGAACATGCCCTTGTTCCGTTTTGTATTTCTTCACCTTTCGTAGCTAACGGTGTGGCCGAGCGATTGGAAGTGCAAATGCGAAACACACTGGAACGTCATAAATAACGAGATTATAAAAACTGTTTGGGAGATTTATGACGGTTGAGAATGAGAAGGTTGAAAAATGGAAAACAAACAGAATGCATCCAATGAAAACAAAACCTATGAGCAAAGCATGCCTTGACTAGTGTGGCACGTTTCAGCTAACTCTGACTTAAATATCCGTTTCATGTTGATGGGTATGTGAATGCAATTATCAAAGTCAAACTGGAAGATATTTTGACCGCATCAGGTTGAAAATGCAAAGCCCAGATGTACGGAAGTGTGTTTCTTCAGAAATGAACAGATCGTTCTGTGAAAGTTTTTCGATTTTGATGCAACTCTGAATTATTTAAATATGTCATGGAAATCATGATTGAAGGAGTCCGTACTTAATAAATTCACCAAAAGGGTATGGGTGCCATCCCCTACAAACATCTGCAAACCACGAATCATAAAAATAAGGAAAGGGCATTTTTTCATTTTTCAAGCCAAAGGTGAATAATACCAAACATTCATGGCTTACGGATTTTTCGTCGTTTCCATTTTAGTATAGAAAGTTATTCTGAGATTTTTGGTGGATAGTCTTCATTGTCAAACGATGAGTTGGTACTATTCCATTTTATTCTATCACTTGATTTCAACTTTGCATTTAGGGGAACGGTTCGGCACTTCATCCCATAGCTCCTATTTTCATCCCATCAAAAACAAAGCAATAAAAAGGAATTTGATTTGTTTCTTATTTTTATGATTTCTCGCTTAACTTTTCAAAAGTTCCGTTTTAGATCAACAAAGGGATTAATAATAAGGTTGAAATTGTTTATTGTTTTGTATAACATTTATCTGACAGAACATTATCTTAATGAATATAATCTTATTTACTAAATAACATATCTTAATTAATCCGCTGAATGAAGGATACCAAGTGAAGATTGAAGCCGAGTTCAGCATACACAGTGTTAAAGGAGGCAGCCATTGCCTAGATCGGTTCGTGTGAGCCCTCCTGTCTATTGCGGGTTTCAAGTGAGAGAAAAATCTGTGGTCCCATTATCTGTTCCGGTGCGTAGATGTTGAACTGACGCAGATTTTCTGGATAGTCTATGAATCGACTCACTAATTTCGTAGTGAATATTATTTGAGCGATTCACCGTCGGTTTTCCAGAGTGTCAATTCCTATCAGTCTGCAACGATCTGCATATGGGGGTCCAGTTACCAGACGATGCAGCAATACTCTAGTTGAGAGCAAATGAGTCTTGAAGATCATATAGCAAAATATGAAGATCATAAGCAAAATGGGTATTGAAAGTCATTCGTAATTTTGAAGATGAAATAAATTAATTTTGAATAATGGAATGAAACCTTTTAAAGTTTGGAGTTTTTACGATTGCATAACATTTCGCCGAAAATTATTTCGCGGAATACATTTTTGCGGTCGAACATTTTGCGGAATAATATTTGGCGGTTTGTAACTTTTCGTGGCACGCAGGGACAGAAAAAGTCATTTCAACTACACTCAAACAGCTGACATCCAACACACAATCAAGTTGCTAGTCCTTCCAGAATTTGAAAATGCGAATGAATAGGACGGCATGTGCACGAACAGCAGCAAGCGTCGACTATCGGTGTCAGCGTTGTTTTGTGCGGTGTCAAAATGAATCTTCAGCTTGGCACATTGATATTCAATTTGAAATCTCAAAATATGAATATCATTTCATACTACGATGCACGGATTCAACGTTTTGAAGTCAGATTCCTAAAATGCATGCATCTGTTTAGTACATAAAGTAAAATAATCATCATTTATCGGTGCAAATCAACCGCAATTCAAAAAATTCATTTCAGCCCCGGTAGATATTCAATTTTTACGCTCGATTATCAATCGGCTATTGAGGATCGGGTGGTAAATTTGGTATGGAAGTTTGACAGCATGCTGCGAGATGTTCGTGCCTGCATTGCCGAGCGTCTGATCAAAACAAACACGAACCAATGACGAAGCTTCCTACTGAGCATCGATGCAACTGATAGTAAAACGAAGATTTCCGTCCTTGGGCACGACATTTCGCGGTTTGTACCTTCTTGCTGGCAATCAACGTGGGTTCATTAGTGGTGGTGGTAGCGACATGGTGCTGGATGGTGAAAAACTTGAAGTGGTAGAAGAATTTGTGTATCTTGGAACATTAGTGACGTGCGATAATGATGTTATCCGCGAGGTAAAAAGGCGTATTGAATCTGCGAATAGGGCTTATTACGGACTTCGTAACCAGCTTGAGTCCCGTAGTCTGCAAACGAAGACAAAATTCGCGCTGTATACTACTCTGATTAAGTAAAACAGCACCAACCAAACCCATCTCCTGCCCGGCAGAAAATTTCGCGTGATGCCATTGCAGAGCTTTTCGCTGAGCGATGCGCAAAAATGGCGCAAGTAAAGGGAAGTTGTGTTAGACACCTTAATAAAGCTGGTTGGAAATGCTTTCTGCCAGGAAAAAAATGCAGCTGGAGCCCAGACTGGAAAAAACTGGAAGAATACCGGCAGCATGAAATCTCCAGAAACACCCTCACCAATAATCCACTGAATGAAAAGGCGACTAACAGTAAAAGACATCATAAACAAAAGCTCCACCAATAAGAAGCAAAAACAACGTTACAACTTCCTACACCAGCAAAAACAACAACAATAACAACAAATCTACAGACAAACAGCTGCTCGTAATGGCAAAGCATCAATTTTCCCAATTGCAGCTCTCTCTGCTCCTGCTGCAAAATCGTTCATCAATTTCAAAATAGGTGAAACGATAAACCCGGCCAAAAAACAAAACCCACACCTCCACCAATCCTCAACCAACAGAGTGAACCAAATATCGGAAATCTGCAAAGCCTTCAGCAACAGCACCAGCAACAACAACAACAGCATCTACGACAACAACAAGAACAAAATCATCAACAACACCAAATATATCAGCAACAACAACAACAACAGGAAACACAACTACCGAATCCTGACAGCCAATTTGAGTTAGATCCGATGAGACCACCCATCGTCCGTCTGACTCAGCAATCCACCGAAGGAGACGGCCGTTTCCTTAAAGCCAGACTACGTGACCCGAGGATTATGAAGGTTGTCCGGTTGTTTTGGCATACATGAAGGACCAGTCTGCTAATGTATGCGTCGAGGAATGACTCCAACGAGCATCAGGATGCTCCTTGCATCTGAAGGACTGCCGACTGCACCAGAACATCTACATCAAATATTCATCCAAGTACATCAGGAATACGGAATTGGGCCAGCAGAAGCTGCAGCTGATCTACAGTCATACCGACAATACCTGTCCAGCGAGCGGACACATCGCCTGCAGCAACTACGGGAGAGCACAACGAGGTACCACTCTCCTTCCCCCGGAAATTTTCGCAAGTAAGGACGCCTTCTTCGGCTGAAGAAAATAGCACTATCTTATCGACCAACGGGGTAAATATTTTAACAACCAACGTGCTTCCAACAAGTTCTTCATCAAAACAGAATGCCACTGAAGTTTTGATTTACTGTCAAAATTTCAATCGCATGAAAAGCCCAGCTAAAATGAAGGAAATTCATAATAACATCTTAAGCTCGTCCTTCTCGGTTATTTTGGCAACTGAAACCAGCTGGGATGAAAGCGTGAATAGTGAAGAACGTTTGGAAGCAGCTTTAACGTATTCAGGGACGATCGCGATTTCTTAGAATCAAAAAAGTCTGGCGGTGGAGTTCTAATCGCAATCTCTAGCAATTTTGATTCAGAAATAATAACTACAAAAAAATATAAGAACTTTGAGCATGTTTGGGTGAAATCTAACATTGCAGGAGAAACCCATGTTTTCTCCTCTGTGTATTTCCCACCGGAACATGCGCAAACAACATCTTATGAAAGTTTTTTAAAAACTGCAGAAGAAATTTTATCGGGACTTCCACCTGAAGTCAAAGTACATATTTACGGAGACTTTAACCAACGCACCGTTGACTTTATTCCGGATTCAGAGAACGAACAAATTCTACTTCCAGTCGCTGGGGAAAATGAAACACTTATGTTTATATTTGACAGAACTGCTAGCCTAGGACTTAACCAAATCAATCACATTAAAAATCAACAGAACTGTTACCTTGATCTCCTACTAACCAATATTCAAGAAGATTTCTGTGTGACTAAATCATTGAAAAAACGAAACATTCCACACGGCAATCGAATACTCTGTGTTCGTTCATGAATATAAAAACCCAGCGACTGTGACTTTGAAGAAGTCCTTGAATACAACAAAGCAAACTATGACAACATAAGACATAAGCTAAGTAGATTTAACTGGAAGCAAATTTTAGAGAATGAAGGTAATATTGAATCTTCCGTTGATGTCTTTTATAACATTATTTTTGATATTATTATTGACGAGGTCCCAAAAAGAAGAAAACGACGGAGCGGAAATTCAAAATATCCAATTTGGTACAATAGGCAAATAAAAAATTTAAAGAATCGCAAACAAAAATTACATAAAACTTACAAGCTAGACAAGACGAATGAAAATTTGGAAAAATATTTGAACATCTGCGATCAATTAAAATTAGCAATTGCTCGGAAGATATCTGTAATCTTTTTGGAGATTTCTTCCAAGAAATATACACCACCTTTTCGGAACAAGATCGCGACCTAGATTTTTTTGCGCCTATCCCAGAATTCGCTAGGGATATCGGTGTTAATCAGATCATGGTGAACGATATTCTAAACGCTTTAAAAAACTTAGATGCATTTAAAGGCCCTGGGCCTGATGGTATTCCACCGATATTTATGAAGAGTCTGGCTAAAGAGCTGACTGCACCTTTGTTTTGGCTCTTCAGATTGTCATTGGAATCCGGAAATTTTCCCAGGGTATGGAAAAGCTCCTATCTTGTGCCTATCTTCAAATCAGGCAAAAAATCTGACATTCGTAATTACCGTGGAATAGCCATTATCTCTTGCATTCCCAAACTTTTTGAATCCATTATCAATGAAAAATTATTTTCACAACTTAAAAACAGAATTACGAATAAGCAACATGGATTTTTCAAAGGTCGCTCTACCGCTACAAATTTAATAGAATTCATTGACTATTCTCTTAATGCAATGGATAATGGTAACTACGTGGAAGCTCTATACACTGACTTTAGCAAGGCGTTTGATCGTATTGACATTCCAATGTTACTCTTCAAATTGCAAAAATTGGAATTGAGCCAGGACTCCTTAGATGGCTTGAATCTTATCTCACAGACCGGCAACAAAGAATAAAATTTAACGGAAAGAAATGCAATCCCATTCAAGTCACTTCAGGAGGTCCACAAGGCTCTCATCTTGGCCTCTTTTATTTATATTATTGTAAATGACATTACCTTCATTCTCAAAAATATAAAGATTTTAATTTATGCCGATGACATAAAGCTATGTATGGAAATAAAAATGAAGACGACATAATCATATTCCAGAATGAAATACACATGTTCTATACATGGTGCAGAAAAAGCCTATTGCAACTGAATGTTAAGAAATGCAACATAATATCATTCAGCAGAAAAGAATAACACCAAATACACAAATTGTATTAGGGAACAATACTGTAGAAAGACACGAAAGAGTTAGGGACTTAGGAGTGATTTTAGATTCGAAACTAACTCTTGTTGATCACTATAACACAATCATCCACAAAGCTAATAATATGCTAGGCTTTATCAAGCGTTTTTGCTTCAACTTTCAGGATCCCTACACAATCAAAAACACTATATATTTCATATGTACGATCTATACTGAATATTGTAGCATTGTATGGTCGCCTTATACAACCACACATGAAGAAAGAATAGAGTCAGTACAAAAACAATTTCTATTATACGCTCTTCGTAAATTAGGTTGGACGTCATTTCCTCTTCCATCTTATGAAGCACGTTGCATGCTTATAAATATACAAACTTTGAAAGAGCGTCGAGAATGTGCAACGGTTTCATTTGTTAACGATATAGTTTCTCAACGTGTTGATTCAACTGAAATTTTATCGAAATTTAACTTTTACATACCTTCTCGGCTACTTCGACATAGAACATTATTTTTAACCAACCACTGCCGAACAAATTACGCCAAATTTGGGCCTCTCAACCGAATGATGGCCGTTTACAATCAACATTGCGAAACTATTGACTTAACAATGTCTCGGCATAACATTAGACAGTATTTCCAAAGAACAAACATTACAAATTCAGCAATATAAATTCAAAATCAAAATTATACATCACTTTACTAAAAAAACTATTATTTAATTATACTATAGCATTACAAAAACAAACATGTATATGTATATGTACTAGTCTACGTTGGTTGACGAAATAAAAAAAAAAAAAAAATAAACTGATTCTTCCGGTGGCTTTATACGGCCATGAAACATGGACGTTAAAGGAGGCTGATCGGAGAGTTTTCGGAGTGTTTGAGCGTAAGGTGCTGCGGACAATACTCGGTGGTAAACAGGAGAACGGTATCTGGCGGCGTCGCATGAATCACGAAATGTACCAGGTGTATAAAGGACTGGATATAATTAAGCTTATACAACACGGCAGAGTACGATGGGCTGGTCACGTTGTTCATATGCCGGAAGAACGTCAAGCGAAGATAATATTTAGTAGAGAACCCTGAAGAGGCCGCAGGCTTCCACACGATGGCTGAAGGCTGCGTACACGATGGCTTTTTGCAGTTGAAGAGGACCTGAGGGCGCTCAATGTTCAGGGCGACTGAAAGCGATTGGCCCAGGATCGAGTCCAGTGGAGAAGAATACTCCATTCGGCGTAGGTTTATCGAAGAGCTGTAGCCCATCAAGTATCAAGTAAGTACCTTTTGACTTTTGGCGGAATGTACCATTTCGCGGAATGCTTTATTTCGCGGAATATAAATAATAATAGCTTTGTGTTCATTCAGCATTTCCACAATTATTACCTGCGAAGTTTATAAGCCAAGTTACCATTTTTTTGCATCCGTATAACACGAGATTAACACGTTGAAACTTTTATACCTAAAAAAATCGATTAGTTGTTTAGACCGGACCAGAAGTTGAACCCACAATCCTTCAGCATAGTATTTCTTGGCAGCCACGCAACTTCCCGCACGACTAAAGAAGGCCTCCCAGAACATGTAGAAGTAGAGTTTAATCAAAGATAATTGCCTTTTTTCTTTCTAATTGCCTTTCTATTGCCAACTTGGACATTAATTTACAATGTCCTAAAAAACTCAGATGTGAATATGTACATTATGTGGAAGATTATGATTTGAAAAATGTATTGAAGGTAACTACTTTCCTTCGATGGGGCTCGAACCCACGACCTTCAGTACTAAATGTCGTGGCTTCGAGTACCATCGAAGGAAAGTAGTTACCTCCAATACATTTTTTCAAATCATAATGTTCCAAATAATGTACATATTCACATCTGAGTTTTTCAGAACAATGTAGAAGAAGTTTTCAAAATTTCAATTTCCCCTCAAAAAGCCTTTGTAATACCTGGCAGACGGAACAGATATAATGAAGGGATTATCTCCTCGGTTTACTTTGTTATAGATAGACGTTTTTATGATTAATCCTTTATTTTTTCCTATCGCCTTATACCGAGAGAACGTGTTCATTTGGCGTATTGCAGCGAGAAAACGTGAAAAGGCGTATTGCAGCTGCAAATCGGGCTTATTACGGACTTCGTAACCAGCTTAAGTCTCGTAGTCTGCAAACGAAAACAAAACTCGCGCTGTATACTACTCTGATTCTTCCGGTGGCTTTATACGGCCATGAAACATGGACGTTAAAGGAGGCTGATCGGAGAGCTTTCGGAGTGTTTGAGCGTAAGGTGCTGCGGACAATACTCGGCGGTGAACAGGAGAACGGTATCTGGCGGCGCCGCATGAATCACGAATTGTACCAGGTGTATAAAGGGCTGGATATTATTAAGCTTATTCAACACGGCAGAGTACGGTGGGCTGGTCACGTTGTTCGTATGCCGGAAGAACGTCAAGCGAAGATAATATTTAGTAGAAAACCCGGAAGAGGCCGCAGGCTTCGTGGAACCTTCGTGGACCTGAGGGCGCTCAATGTTCAGGGCGACTGGAAGCGATTGGCCCAGGATCTAATCCAGTGGAGAAGGATACTCCATTCGGCGTAGGTTCATCGAAGAGCTGTAGCCCATCAAGTAAGTATTACCTCTTCCATCGTCTTATACCGGGCAGAGGCGTTCTTTTGGAGAAGGCATTATCAACTCCTTTCGCCTTATACCGGGCAGACGCATCCATTAAAAGAAGGCATTACCAACTCATTTCGCCTTATACCGGGCAAATGCATCTATTTAAAGAAGGCGTTACTCCTCTTTTCGCCTTATGCCGCGAAAACGTATTCATTTAAATATGGCATTATATCCTCGCTTCGCTTTGTACCGGACATACGCTACCATTTAAAGAAGGCATGACCCCTTCCTTCGCCTTATACCGGGCAGATGCATCCATTTAAAGAAGGCGTTACTCCTCTTTTCGCCTTATGCCGCGAAAACGTATTCATTTAAATATGGCATTACCTTCTCGCTTCGCTTTGTACCGGGCAGACGCTATTATTATTGCCTTATACCGGGCAAATTTATTCTTTTAAGGAGAGTTTTATCAACTCCTTTCGCCTTATACCGGACAGACGCATCCATTCAAAGAAGGCATTACCAACTTCTTTCGCCTTATACCGGGCGGATGCATCCATTTAAAGAAGGCGTTACTCCTCCCTTCACCTTATAATGATAATTATTCGGACTGAGTTCCGCCAAATGGCATTCCGCGGAATGATTTTCGGTGAAAAGGTACATTCCGCGAAATGTCTTTCGGGAAAAAGGTGATTCTGAATTATTCAAGACTTCTACAAATGTTCTTGATAGAAAGAAATATCACCACTTTTCGCACAGTGCTTGCCATTTTAAGTTTCTAAACTCAGTCTTATTCTTCTTCATTGCTCCCTCGTAACATTTTTATATGGATGATTTAATTTATTTGCATGAACCGTAACGCTTGATCTGACCCCTTCCTTCCCCTACAGCGTTACGTACTTTGAGAACTACCACTTATCGCATACAAAAAAGTCGTGATATTTTAGGAAGGGGGTGCTCAAAGTGCTACAGCACAACAATCCTCGCGTAACTTTTCAAAAGGACATATATAACATTTTTTTTCATGAATTAATTTGAATACTGCAATCAATAGCTTTCATGTTGTTCTGTTGATTGCGCTATTCAAATTAATTCATGATAAAAATGTTACTTAGGTCCTATTGAAAAGTTAAGCGAGAATCGTCCATGGGAACTAGGTGGTACGTCAAATGTTCTATTCAAATGTGCAAAGCAATTTTTTTTTCGCTTCAACAAATTTTTATCCTAACCTCTACAATATTTGGGCTTCTCACTGAAATTTAGATTTTTTTTGGTATAAGACGTTATGCGTAGTACCAATTAAAGTAGCATACGCAGTACAACGAGATTGTCGGCAGTTTCAAAGCGTAGAATTGGAAGCCCCTTAAACAGATGAGATCCCTAATCCGGACTTTAATGAGCGAACCATTATTATGTCAAACTCATAGAATACAATTCTCAAACAGTTGTGTCACAATAAAAATCTCATGCAACACTGAGATTTATTCAACGCGTACCTCTTTAATCCATCCTTGTAATTTGTTTTAGGGTGATCTGATCACATATTATTCACTTTATCGGCTTAGTTTGCAAGACACATTTCTGGAACAGCAAAATGAAACCATGTACCAAATTGAATTTGAAAACACCAGTCTGTAGGGTTACGTAATGTATATAATTTTTGTCTTTTTAAATTAAATACCTACGACCTACCTACTTTACATTTCCAAAGTAGAAAAAAAACATTGCACCCAACATATACACATGATAATGTTTGCAAATAAATCAATTCTGAACTCTTTAAATTTGATCATAAATATAAGTGGGACGGATTTCGGTCCCTCACGGTATCAGTGAACATTTTCTTCCTCTCATGCAAGGTATGGTTCCAACGTGACAACGATAATTAACAAATTATTGAATAGTAGACTGAAGTGATTGACTGTTGTAGACTATCGTAAGTCCATATCATGAGCTGGTACGGTTTATCAGTTTTTCAGAGTCCATTATCTGGAATACCTATGAGTAGGGGCCCTCCTTAGCCGTTCGGTAAGACGCGCGGTTACAAAGCAAGACCATGCTGAGGGTGGCTGGGTTTGATTCCCGGTGCCGGTCTAGGCAATTTTCGGATTAGAAATTGTCTCGACTTCCCTGGGCATACAAGTATCATCGTGTTAGCCTCATGATATACGAATGCAAAAATGGTAACTTGGCTTAGAAACCTCGCAGTTAATAACTGTGGAAGTGATTAATGAACACTAAGCTGCGAGGCGGCTCTGTCCCAGTGTGGGGATGTAATGCCAAAAAGATGAAGAAGAACTCCGACTTCCCTGAAACGCTAAGACTCTCCACCAGATAAATAAACTGATTGGAAAATCATAATTTTTGGAAATCATGGGCTATCATATGACCAAATTAAAGAACTATTATTGTGCACATTAATTGAATACTTTGAATTGATTCGTGGAGGGTAATAAGAAGTTTAAAATATTTGAAAGGATGCAAAACAAAATACAAATCAGAGGCTACTAGGATGGTTGTACACAGCAGACACAGTATCTGTCGTAGTCAAATCACCTCTTATTATATTTATGGCTAGCGTGAAAACCTGGGTAGTCTAAATTTTGAACTCATATCTATAGATAGTAGAATCTATACATTCCACTATCTATACTCATATCTAACAAGCGTTTTCAAATATGTTACATTTAAAACTTCCTCCTATTTCAAACATTTGCAAACCAAATGAACGATATACGATAAAAAAAAATAAAACCATTAATTCCGCTCAACCCTTGCCTCCAAATTTTAAGGGCAAAGGCAATTTATTCGAAACAATCAATCAATTAATTCCACGTCGCCCTTTTTTTGTCTTACTCCCAATTGGTAGGAGACTCATCTTCTTTCAATACGAGCTCCACCCCTCACACCATTTTTTTTCGCTGCCGAAATATCAATCCCCATGCTTTCATGCTGCAATAAAGAATGTTCATCGGCTCATGGTTTGTCTATGTTTCACAAAATCCACAAGAGCCCCATCTACGGTCCACCGGCGCATAGTGGCAGGACATCCCACCCAACCTGGACATCCGCTTGGCCATTGAAGCAGCACATCCATTATAGCTGATGTTGATACATGCACCCGATTGGTGTAGGATTGAGCGAGACCAAAGCAAGCATCCATATCGCTTTCATTTGCTTCATCTTTCTCCCGACTCTGGGGTCTCTTTTTTGCATAGACCGGGAAATGCAAAAAACTCTTGCGCGCGCTCTTGGAAAAGGATCGTAAATTCGATTGCTGTTGGGATGAGCACAAACATAACAAAAATTCTAGAGGAAAAAATCCAAATCGAATTGGGACAGCCTCTGAGAGCGTCGCTGCTGGTAGTATCGTACAATAGCGGAAACATCCAACTGCAATTGGCTATATGCATAAAAATGCAATAAAAATGATTCAATTGAAATGAAAACAAAATTTACAAGAGAAACATAGAGATGAACATTCGGTTGAAAATGAAATGGAAATTGGCATTTTTTTCTCGCATTTTGTGGGAGCTGCACTTGGCTAGCGGCGAAATAGATGTGCCATCAGGGACACCTTATAATGTTAATCGATTGCAGAATTTTCAGGATAAATGGCAAATAAATTCTACCTGCCACTGGAGATTGCTTTTTGATTCAGAAAATAGATAAATAATAAAACAAATGTTCTAGAGTAGGAGTAATCCCTGAGATAGATTTAAAACTGAACTCGTAGTTTTGCTACATACGTTACATAGATAAACACGTGAAGGAAAAGTATTTTTCATATTTACTTATGCTTATGGTCAAATGAACGGACTCATTTTCTACATTTAATTTGAAGTTTTATTTGCATTCGAGAGAGTTTTGTGGTGAAATAAAATCGTCTACGTCCCAATGTAACTTTTCAAGAGATCATCGCCTAACCACATTTCCCTAATTGGTTCCAAAAAATTTAGAGCAATACAAATAGTCATCGTGCTCATGGTAGCCATCAACGGATAATGAAAGTACTTTATCCGACATGTAATCTATTAAGCAATGTTCTTGACATATAACAACAGTTCTACTAAGAGGCCAAATATGGTTCTTAGCCAAGGTCCAAACAGTACGAACCGGACGAATCCCAAGCTGGCTCAACAAACTATTTGCAGATCTAGCTAACTTTTTACTATCTTTTTATAGCCACTCTTCATCATCTAGGTTGATTAAAGCAATAAAAATCGTAAAACCTAGAACAACAGCGGCAGTCTATACCAAACAACAAAACTCAGTTTTCATCTCATCCTTCCTGAACGGGCTAACTCCGTAGAGGGATAAACGGTTGACATTGCGCGCTTCATCAACATCAACAACAATCTCACAAGAAACCGTACGTCATATGGTCGCCCTCGGGTTTGGCCCCATGTTCAATTACTGGTAAACTTCTTTCCCATTTTCCCCTTCAGCCAAAAACATGCAAGTCTCCAAAAAGGCACTGTGTTCCATTTTTGTCGTAAAATTATTTCCATCTTTCCCAAAGGCGGACTTGACGTGACGCTATAGCGCTCTGCATACTTACACCGATCCACCGGCTAGTGCGGAATAGCCCATGGAAAAGCGTAGCCTAGGTTTGCCACATTTAAGACGATTTCCCACCCCTCACTAACGGCACTCATATGGGCGATTATCTTAATTTAGGCACAACCGGCAGAGCGACGAAAGATGTTTCGCAAATACGGAACAAGGGCAATCACTCATCAAAAGTCAGCGTTCTTACATTATGCTCGGGAAACGTTTGACGATCTAACAGAGCGGGTTATTCTTAATTAAATTAGATTATATGCGTACGAACAATTTCACTTTCTATTGCTGAAGTTTAACTCTTGTGAATGACGCAGCTTTCCTCGTAAGGAGGGTGTATTGCCATTATTGTGATAAGTTTGCTTCAATTCGATTATAACCCCTATGATGACCATTTTTATATGGCGTTACAAAACGGGATGAACTATGCTAAGTAAATCCATTATTTTGTTGTATACAACCAATATGTGACGAAAAATAACATTACTTTAGGTTAGCAAATACAAAATTAAAGCCACATAGGTACGCGAGAGTAGCCCTACTCAAGTGAATACATTATGTCGCAAGGAGGATCTTCTAACACTGATTCTGGATGATACTCATGTTATTATTTTGACAACTGCGTGGACTGTAGACCTGTGCGCCAATGCATTTTGAACCGGCGGCGGCGTGAAGGTAATTTTCTAACGGCGGCGGCGTTAGAAAATTGCCTTCACGCCGCCGCCCGTTCAAAATGTTCAAAAGGTTCTAACGGCGGCGGCGATCCCGTAACACGGTAGATCACTTTGACGTAGTGTGTTGCGGTGTAAGATCTACCAAACAGAGCCCTAGCTACCAACAGCAGTCTCAGAAATAAAACATAATTAATGTTACCTTGCAGACAGTTGAAAGACTCGAATTCCTCTTGTTTGAGGTTAAATTGTATGCAGCGGAAACAACTTTTCAAGCAATTAGTTAAAAAACCTCGGTACCCGGTCCTAGGCTGAACTGACTGCTGGAAAAATCGAGTTAGGGGTTTAAATACGTACTCTTCATGAACTGATGAAAAATGGTAGTGATAGGAACACATGGAAGTTCTTATTACTGAACAAATTCTCTTGCTTGAAATGGTCTTGTAGACAGAGCTAAATCCCGGGTTTTAAGAGTTTCACTGGTGATATTCTAGAAGCAAGACAAGGATGTGGCTACGGCTCCGATGCATGGCCAAAAACAGCATTACTGTTCTGTTTTCTCAAGAAAGGATTGATTTCCTATTGATAAGGGGCGCGCCTTCAATGGGATTGCTCTCTGTGAAGGGGCTAAATAGCGGGACCTTGTCATGGTGGTCTTGAGAAAACAAAACAACAACTGTATCGAAACCGATACTGCATTGCTTCTCAATAGCACTGGAGTAATTCGACATGCACTTAAACACTAAGGATACGGGTAACGCTACAATAGATCTAATAATTGGTCGCAGTGGCACACCCGAACAGGAAAAAAACGGCGGTGGCGGCTTCCCGAACAGGAGCGACGACCTCGATAACATAAATTGGTATGAACTAGTCTTGCATAAGAGGTAAAATACCAAAAAATAATGCCAAAATTGTATATGTAAAATACTTTAGGCTCACACTATCGAAGGAATTCCCCAGAACACAAGCAGAAGAAATTTCTTTTAATTCATAGGAGAAGATTCGTGAGGGAGAAATACCCCACAGTAATTAGAAAGAGCATAATTTCTAGGATGAGGTGAGTAATTCGTCAGGATCCTCGGAAGATAAATTCCTCCAAATTTCTTAAGGAGGAATTCATCTTAATTTCTGGGGGAGGCATGCCGCAAAATTTGTGCGAGAGGGATTGCCCTGATCGTTTGGCAGGGCAATTCCCCGAAATTCCTGAATGAGTATCCGAAAGAAGTTCAATTTGCAAAAAAAGAGCTAAACACGGTGGAGGTTGGTACTCGGATTCTGATGGCTTTTCCGCAAACGTGACCTTTAAGTGGTCTTGTTGTGTAGGGGTTATCACGCCTATCTAGAGAGTAGGAGGTTGAGGGTTCGAGTCTCTCCAAGATACGAGGATTTTTTTTTCGCAAATTTCATATCAATTTGTCCATTTCGAAACATGTGCTGTGCATATGCGCAGTCAAGATATTTAATAAAATAACTGATTTTCTTATGGCCGAATAATATGCTATTAATTGTATTTATTTTTATTAATGTAATAATCGTCATCTGACATCTGATGTATCTATGACTATAAGAATAAAATTCATTATACAAACATGGATACAATATACTCATAATACAGCAATCAGAATACATAAGAAATACGTCAATACAATAACACTTATAAATCTTCAGATTTTGTATTAATTGGTGCCTCGAAAGTGTGCTTCGAAAAGTCTTAGTAGAGCAGCTGGCGATGAATTAAATCAAAGAGATGAAACACTGCGTTGAATTTGGAATATCCCACAGCTTCTGAAGCAGAAATTCTCCAAAAATACTAATGGCAGTATATTGTATAACGATTTCCTAGAATTATTGAAGAAGAATTTCTCTAAAATATCAGAGTGAAATGTCAAGACAATTAAAAAAACCCAGATTAATCCACCTAGCGGTGATGGTGCCTTTCCCTTTTGTTTTCGAGTGGGTAATTTCTACGCACTTTTGGTATGAAAAAAAATATTTTGGACATATCTACCGAGCCCATAGTCCGATCTGGCCAATTTTCAATAGGAAACAATGGGACATGTTTTTGCGTCGAATGCAACCTGTTGCGAGAAAATTGGTTGAGGTTAAGTGCTAAAAAAGTGAGCTATAAATTTTTACGCGCTTTTTTATGAGAAAAAGTATTTTGACCATAACTTCTGAGCCCATAGTCCGATCCTGCCAATTGTCAATAGGAAACAATGGGACAGGATTCTGCGTTGAATGCAATTTGTTGCGAGCAAATCGGTTAAGGGTAAGTTCCTGAAAAGTGGGCTAGACTTTTCCACTTATTGTTGCCTAAAAAAAGTATTTTGACCATAACTTCTGAGCCCATAGTCCGATCCAGCCAATTTTCAATAGGAAACAATGGGACAGGATTCTGCGTCGAATGCAACTTGTTGCGAGCAAATCGGTTAGGGCTAAGTTCCTGAAAAGTGGGCTAGATTTTTTGCGCACATACACACACATACACACATACACACACACGCACACACATACACACACAGACATCACCTCGATTCGTCGAGCTATGGGTCTCCGAGCCTCCTATAAAAAGTTTGTTTTTGGAGCGAACATATAGCCTTTACGTATACTTTGTATACGAGAAAGGCAAAAAGTTCGTTTTTGGAGCGAACATATAGCCTTTACGTATACTTTGTATACGAGAAAGGCAAAAAAAACTTATGAGCGTAGACATATCAATCAATCCTACAAAAATCCAAATGTCTTCTAAATCTTTCGCATCTACATCCAGTTACCATTTTCTTGGGGAACCCCCATGATATTACCGCGGATACTATAGGACCTCTTTATGAAACTTAGTACGTATGTGCGCTATGAACGGGTAGCGTGACCAATCAACTATACCTCATGGTTGCACTAGTTGCACTGTATTGACAGCACGGTTCTATTCTCGGCTACAGGTTACTCCAGCCCAGTGTATGAGATAGCTATATATGGTCTGGGTTATGCTAAATCGCACCAAGCGCCATTGAAAAGTTATTGTTTATTTCCGTTTGCTTTACGGACTCTCTCTATCTTATTGGCATTACATCCCTACACTAGGACAGAGCCGCCTCGCGGCTTAGTGTTCATTAAGCACTTCCACAGTTATTAACTGCGAGGCTTCTAAGCCAGGTTACCATTTTTGCATTCGTATATCATGAGGCACAATGATACTTTTATGCCCAGGGAAGTCGAGACAATTTCCAATCCGAAAATTGCCTAGATCGGCACCGGAAATCGAACCCAGCCACCCTCAGCATGGTCTGGCTTTGTAGCCGCGCATCTTACCGCGCGGCTAAGGAGGGCTTTTACGGACTAAGTATCGCAAATTCATCAAAAAGGTGTTTCACCGAACCATGACCATCGGCCATTTGAAGCAGCGAGAGATCTCGGATTGCCTGGTTTGACGTTGTGCCATTTCTACGAGCGACAGCGCTTACAAAGAGTGATTACTCTGCAGAAAAGGACTGGCAAATTGGGGGTTACTTGAATGGATTTATTGACTCGGTAATACTGACGATGGACGCATAGTTGTCTTTAAATTGAAACGATATCAATATGTTATTAGTCTGTTTCGGAAGCTTGGAGTGATGGGTCAGTCAAGGTACAATGGAGTAACTGTGTTGCATTATTGTACTTCTGGCTAGATTCTTCTTCTTCTGATTGGCATTACATCCCCACACTGGGACAGAGTCGCCTCTGGCTAGATTAATTGCCATAAATACCTGCTCTTGGATTACGTTGATAATTATTATTATTAATATCTTTATTAATGAGGTTTTCGGCCCTGGACCGGTTCGCCTCGTAAACGTTTATAATCTTCTATATAGACTAACGCAAAATGAACTCCCCCAAGTAATTATGACGTTTGAGCGGGTCGCATATTGAACTTTTGTTCGAGAAGACGAGCCGCTTAAATGTAAAAATTCATCGGGTGAGTGAATTCGAAAACAGCTGTACAGGTCTATACATAAAAATGAATTTCTGTCTGTCTGACTCCGAAACTACTAAGCCGATCAGCGTGAAAATTTGTATGCAGAGTTTTTTTTTTGACCGGGAAGGTTCTTAAGATAGTTCGAGACCCATCCCCCCTTAGAAAAGGGGGCGTGCATACAAATGAAACTTAAATTTCTGCATAGCTCGAGAACTAATCAGAGAATCAATCAATTTTAGATGAAACGAAGTTCGTCGGGTCTAAATAACTGGAATAAATAACTGGTCTTTGATGATTCTGCGAGCGTTACGGCCCATACAAATTTTAGAACCCTTCCATACAAAACACATTACGAGGGGGTGGGCTTTTCGGTAAATGACAGCCGGTGTCACTGAGTACATCGAGAGTATTTCTCATGGCAAGTGGATACGGTGGGTAAGATTTTCATTGACTCTGTTTTGATTAGTGATTGTTGCGATTACCGGAGGGGCAGGAAGCCGCAATATTCTATAATATATTATTTTCTCGAGACACTCAAATGGAAACCGAGAAGGAAACAATGGAACAGGATTCCGCGTCGAATGAAACTTGTTGCAAGCAAATCGGTTAAGAGTAAGTAAGAAATATGTTTTGGCCATAACTCCGAAGCCCGTCTGATTAAACCAATATTCGATATGAAACAATGAGACAAGATTCTGCATCGGGCAAATCGGCTAAGAGTAAGTGCCTAAAAAATGAAAAAAAAAAGTATTTTGGCCATTACTTCAAATCCCATAGTTCGAATCGACCAATTTTCAATACGAAACAATGGGACAGGATTCCGCGTCGGATGCAACTTGTTGCGAGCAAATAGGTTAAGCATAAGTGCCTAAAAATGAGTGAGAATTTTGTACGTGTTTGTATTGTGAATAAGAGAATTTGGACCATAACTTCGAAACCCATAGCCCGATCTATCCAATTATCAATACGAAACAATGGGACAAGATTCTGCGTTGAATGAAACTTGTTGCGAGTAAATCAGCTAAGAGTAAGTGTCTAAAAAGTGAGTGAGATTTTTTGTTGTATAAAAATATATTTTGGCCATAACTCCGAAGCCCATAGTCCGATTCGGCCAATTTTTAATACGAAACAATGGGACAAGATTTCGCGTCGAATGCAACTTGTTGTGAGCAAATCGGTTAAGCATAAGTGCCTAAAAATGAGTGAGAATTTTGTACGTGTTTCTCATGTGAAAAAGTGGATTTTGGCCATAACTTTGAAACCCATAGTCCGATCTGTCCAATTTTCAATACGAAACAATGGGACATGATTCTGCGTTGAATGAAACTTGTTGCGAGTAAATCAGCTAAGAGTAAGTGTCTAAAAAGTGAGTGAGAATTTTTGTTGTAAAAAAATATATTTTGGCCATAACTCCGAAGCCCATAGTCCGATTCGGCCAATTTTCAATACGAAACAATGGGACAAGATTCCGCGTCGAATGCAACTTGTTGAGAGCAAATCGGTTAATGATAAGTGCCTGAAAAATGAGTGAGATTATTTTGCGCACACACATACACACATACACACACATACACACACACATACACACACACACACACACACACATACACACACACATACACACAGACATCACTTCAATTCGTCGAGCTGAGTCGATCGGTATATAACACTATGGGTCTCCGGGACTCCTATAAAAAGTTCGTTTTTGGAGCGAACATATAGCCTTTACGTATACTTTGTATACGAGAAAGGCAAAAACTGTAATACCTGGTTTGAGGGGGAGGGAAGTGTACTGCTGTTCTTTAGATTGTTTGGTGGAATAATTCCCAATAGTTCAAGAATGGGCAAGTTGTCAGAACTCCTGAGGAAGGGATTCCTCTAGATCGGAAGAATTCATGGAGCAAGAATTTCTTAAGAGTCCTAGAGAAATTGTTCAGAATTTCAAAATTCAAAGAAAATGACAATCTGCAGAAGGCAAATTTTCATGAAATCTTTGGAGGAAGAATTCTTCATAATTTATGAAGGAATAAATGATCAGAATAACTTAGTAGGAATTCTCAAGAATTCCTAGAGAAGATATACACGCTCAAATTATTCTGCCGACCTCAGCAAAATGTTTGCCGAGATTCCAACAGCCGTCATCGCGGTATTTTTTTACCGAAATTCAGTGATTCTTTTACCGAAATTTCGTCATATGACCGAAATTCGGCAAAGTTGACTTTTTACCGAGATCTCGGTAAAATTTTTACCGAGATTCGTCGAAATTATTGCCGAGATCCTGGCTGTTGGATTCGGCAATCGTGAAATTTCGAATTTCAAGTTTGTAACCCTGTATTTTTGAAATATGAGTTTTTTTATGAATGCTGCTAAAGAAGGAATTTTCTCAGAATTAAAGAATCCAAAATTTTTAACAGGGCAATTCCTCAAAATTCTTAGTGTGGGAATTCTCCCGAATTCTTGGAGGAGTCTTGAATCTCCAGAATTTCTGTCATTGCCAGAAATGCTATGCTGATCACTGTATCGTGCCATCTGATTACATCATGTCATCAGGTACAAAATCAGATTTCTTTTAAAAAAACGATAGCATATCTGGAAAATTAGTGGCGTAGCGAGAAAAAAATGTTGTTGGAGAGAGGAGGGACTTCTGTATTGAGTTAGATAAAGAAACTAAGAATTACGTTTCTGCCTGACTTTTTGTTCCACGTCATTCATGTACAATGATCCAGATTCCTTTCATTTTTTTTCTCGAGTTAGTAAAATATTAAGCCCAACGGATTGTTTTCCAACTTTTAAGATAATTAGAAAAGACTTATCCATACCGATTCAGAAAAAATATGCATCCCAGCTCATACAACAATTGCCTAGAGTATAGGCCTCGAGCTCCTTGAGAGCTGCTTGCTTTTTTATTCGTTTCTGCTGATTGTGGTCCATAGAATTGAGTTTTCCAAAGCCAGAATCACCAACACTAATGTCACTGTGTAGGATGTTGCAGTAAAAACATCACAAACACTGCGAGAGGAATACAGCGGATTCACGCACACTTTTATTCATTTGGAGATCTCAATTGAATTGGATGAGCGTTCAGCAATTTTTCCATTACAATTCATCCAAGAATTCCCTGCAGTTTCGGCCTGAAGATCGAAATCGTACATGGAGGAGGGAGGTAAAAAAACCCAGAAAACCTGCTTACGTAATGAGTGTACGACCGCCAAACGACTATTATATTTTCTTCAAAATGTAAAATGCGCTTTGTAATCCATAGAACCAAATTGTATATGTCCTCAAAAATTTTTTTTTTCTAGAGTATACGCCTAGAGTATACGCCCGAGAATTTCCTTGAGTATACGCCCTACTGACTGTTAGATCTTTCCTAAAATGGTTCATGCTCTATGTGATCCATATAACCAAATTGGATAAGCCTTAAACAAAAAGTCAAATGCTATTTGATCCAAATGATCGTTAAACAACAGCATGCTCATTTCGAGAAGAAGTTAATAGTAAATAACCCCACGGAATTCTTGGGTTACCTGTGATGGAACCCATGTTGAAGGTATGTCCAATTTAATTCATGAACGGCTAGGAATACTAATATACAAGCCGAAAGATATTAGTTTATGCGTGGAAATCTGACACATGTGACGATAACATATTTAATTAAATAATTTAATTTGGGTCCCTGGATTGCTTTAATTATGCATCATATTTAAAAATATTGGAAGATCGATTAAGTGAAAAACAATTAATCGTAACAAAAAATCTTTTTTCATTAACAATTAAAGAGGTTTGAGTGAACATATTCTTTTCAGCGGTGCAGCCGAAAATTTTTCAAATGTATAAGGGTTTGAACGGAATTATTCTTCTAACAAATTGGGGGAGGAGGATGAACTCCTAAAACCACCCCCAGGTTACGGCACTGAAATTATTTCAACGGCGCACCCAAAATGCACAAGCGGCGCGGTCAAGAATGGTGGCGGCGGCGCACAGCTCTAGTGCGATGTGGTCAACATTTGCATGAGCTTTCTCGGCTCGTGCCCAAACATAACATAATCGGGTTTCATTACCTCTGCACTGCATAGAAAGAGTGCTAGCCACACGTGGGTGGACAACACTTATATGAAAAAATCCAAGATCATTTTTTCGAGACGTATACTGTTCTCCTACGCATAATTGTCCCATGTTAGTTTTTGTGGATTTTGACCATTTACCAAAGAGCAGTCTATTTTGATGTATACTTTTAGAAAAATCTAACAGATATCGAACTATATACGGAAAATCATTGAAAATAACATCAAGTATTTTTGTTCCATTGCTTAATTTCTACCCATAATTGTCGCGAGGTGATTAAATTCATCATTATGGCGGATTCTGTTATTTTATGGAGCAACACTTGGTAAAATAATATTCTCCGTTTAGATCTTGCAATCTTAGCCTGTTCTCCTGGTTTAATGGGAGCAATCTGTACAATACGTATTTCAAGCGACTTCAACAACGTGGATGGTTCACTTCCATAGATAAAGCAAGCATGGAGAAACATACGTCAATCGCAGTAGTCATTCACGAAATCATGCACTGATCGGGACTGTTAAGGTGCTCGCGTTTTCGGGGGCACATTACTCGATACAGAAGCAACGCACAACTGTCATTTTTATTATTTCACGCATGCTGTGACGCAGCAAAGCCAAATCAACATAACTGTCCCGCTAAACTATTCCATGATCATAGTCGTAAATTCTGTTTGTGGGTGAAAGATGTGATGTGATAATCTTATTTTTCATTATGGTAATACGTCAGCAATGAATATTAGGGTTTAATTTCAAATGCCATTTTCTCATTTGTCGTTTTTTGAATTTGGTACAAGAATGCGTATAACGACAATATACCTCGTGTTTTAAGTACTCCCAAAGTAAAACGCGCCATTCAGCTATTCTACATGCAGAATCGATCGAATCGATATGCTTCGATTTGCTACATTTGTTAGATACCAGGTTTGTAATAGACTAAAATTAACGATATTGGGGCTCATTGCCTTCTCCGATTGAATTTGTATGCTAATTAGTTGGATGGAGCGTTTCACATCGCGGGAGTTATTTATTATTTATTTTTTCAACTTTTTTCATCTAGGTATAACTTTTTCATTTTTTAACAAAATCGGTCGCGGCTTTCGGGAACCTTTTCGGAATAATGCAAAGATTGTAAATGTCGCTAATGAGCGGGATTAAATGACTACAGCTCCGCCTAGATGTACAAAAAAGAAGAGTATGTATTTTTCCATATACAGGGTCCGGCAATTGAACTGCTACAATATTGAGTGACAATAATATAATACAAAATACGTATTGAAAGCCAGTTGAACAAAACGTCGTCGAAGCGTGGGCACATGATTATTCTCGTACCAGGGGTTGGGTTTTACTACAGGATTAGACGCCAGCAAAAAATACACCCCGATTAAGGGTCTTTTAGGGTTCATTTCGAGCTCAGAGCGGCCAGCGAGTTCGCCGGACCTGAACTCTATGAATTTCACTGCCTGAATTATGTGGGAGACCGCGTAAGCTCTAAGACATCATGTCCTGGGGCGACATCTGGCAACTGATAAAATACCACACGAGCGTTCTTCGATGGTCAGCGATGCGATGCGTTCTTCGATGGTCAGCGGCGAGTGGTTAAAACCAAGGAAGGAAAAGATGACCCTAACCATTGAACTTTTAAAAAGTGATTCACAGTAGCTTCTGGGAGCAAAAAAGTTTATTTTCAGGGGGTATACCGCCCCAAATTACAAGTCAGTACAATATGTATATGGATGCCATATACAGATAGGTCTGACATGCGGTTAGCGGCAGTAACACGCCTCGAAAAAAATAAGTTCATTTATTTATTTTTTTCATATGAGTGTGGTCCACCTTAAGTCAAAGGTACTAATTTAATAGTACTAATGCTCTAAAATGAGCAAGAAGTAATAAAATGAATATATGCCACCAAAAAACAGTTATGCATACGTTGTTAAATTACTGTACGATAACATTAATTGTAGGGAGAAAAAATACATCAACCAATAAATGAAAAATTTTACTCGGGTTGCGAGTACAGATGGGCGTTCAGATCCGGAACCGTTAAAATGATCCGGATCTCTAAAGTGAGTGAATGATTCGTGGATCATTTTTTAAAAGTTCCGGATCACCAGATCAGCAAATTATTTGAACATTTGTGAGGAAATAATAAAATAAAAAGTTCATTGTTTGTCGCTTGCAAACAAGAAAGTTTGTTCATCCATACACTTGCAAACAAGAAAGGGAAAAGTTATTGTCAGTACGCTTCAAAAGTGTGAGCCTGAATGACGAACGTTTCACTATTTTGCGTTCTTCTTGCGTTTTGTTCTAAGGATCCGATTCGGCTGAAAGATCCGGATCATTAGAATGAATGAGCCAGATCGGATCCATTCATCAAAGTGATCCGTTTTGCCCATCTCTAGTTGCGAGTAATGAAAAGTGAGAAATGAGAAGGGTAGGGGAGAATTGCGAAATATGAAGTGAGGGGTGAGACATTTCTCACATCCCACTGCACATAAGAAGTATGAAATAATAAGTCAGCAGTTACGAGACGTGCCAGCCTTGGGCTGAAAGTCTCGCTAATAAAGACAAAAAAAAGTCAGTATTGACAATTGAGCAGTGAGACATGATGAATTAGGGAGCAGGTGTGAGTCGCCAGAAGTGGGTAGTCAGCTGTGAGATGTGAGAATTGAAAAGTCAGTAATGAATCCTTATTATTTTCTTCTTCCTTTCCCTTCACCCTTCCTGCTTATTATTTCTTTATTTTTCTTCCTTTCTTCTTTCTTCCCTTTTCCTTTTTCTCACTTCCTTCTTCATTCTTCCTTGTAAACGTCAGTTCCATAATAAGTTTGTTTCTCCTCCACAATTCCAAAACACTTCAATCCCTAAACCCGAATGAGATAGCTGGCACTCACGCAGTGACTTGGTGTGTGTGTGTATGTGTGAGCTGAGCTTGTCTCACTCTCACGGCGATCTGTCATGCTGACAGAGCGACAGCGTATATTCGTGCGGTGTGAACCTGCATTTATCAGCCAATGATAGTTCCAGCTCACAGGTGGAGCGTTAATAACGCAAATACAGACTGCGGAAATGCGAAAAGCATGCATTTATTGATTTAGATTCTAGGATTAAAATAAATAAGAAGTTAGTCCGAGAATCACTCTCTTTTGGCTGGTGATTCTAAAAGGCTCTAAAAGTGCGCGACGATGGACGATACGAAATGACGAGTTCCCCAGTGAAATCTAGCCTAAAGTCGCCATTGTTAATGGCATCCCGGAGTTCAAACGTCAGAGAACCCTGACTGCCGGTCGGCGACGCTTTTCTCTGCCGCCATTCGCAATCGCAATAACTTCATAATCGTCGCTGAAACCCGTCCCATGTCGTCCGTGCGGTGCCTGTTATCGCTGACTGCTGCAATCTTCCACTAAATCCGTCACCTAGCCCATCGAAAACCGACATCCAGTCAGATATACCACCAATCTTCGGAGCCAGAGGTTCCACACCGAAAAGCTGCCCACCACAAAAACAAACCGCAAGTACCAATGAGTAATTCTCGCTGAAACCGGGCCACTATTTGCACGAGGTTCTTAAAAATGCCTAAATTTATATTCTTTCGAAAGCTTTCGGCGAGTATATTAAGGATCCAAGGTAAATTCATCAGAAATATGAACCCCTCGTTAGTTATACACGAAATCATTTTAATGGACCCCTCGATTTTTGTCAATTCTTAACTCACCAAAACTGTCATAACTCCAACATTTCTCAACCGATCATAGAAATCAGCATATCGTTGGAAAGAGGAAGAGTGTATCCTCAATTTGCAATAATAAAAATACAAGCAGCCATATTGAATTTGGCCGCCATCTTGGATTTCTTTTTGAAAACAATTTTTCCGCCAAATTCGCAACCAAAGATTTTGAATATTAATACATCGATGGAAAGCTTATCTTATATTGTGCATTGTGTCCGAAAATCTCAGGTGTATGTTTTTTCTATCAAAAGTTATGTACGATTTCCCAAATTATTTTTTTAAGGGCCATCTGACCAACGAACATTATTTTTATGGTTAATATGGTACTACGACGTCAGTTCCTTGATTTCATACACTATTCTAAGCTAAATATATTTCAAAAATCAAAAGCATATCTACAACGGTATTTTATTTGATGGGCTCAAAAGTTTTGAGCATAACGGAGCCGTATTCAAGTTATTGTATTAAATAATTCAAGAATTTTTGTATTAGTAAATCGTACATAACTTTTGATAGAAAAAACATACACCTGAGATTTTCGGACGCAATGCACAATATAAGCTAAGCTTTCCATCGATGTATTAATATTCAAAATCTTTGGTTGCGAACTTGGCGGAAAAATGGTTTTCAAAAAGAAATCCAAGATGGCGGCCAAATTCAATATGGCTGCTTGTATTTTTATTATTGCAAATTGAGGATACACTCTTCCTCTTTCCAACGATATGCTGATTTCTATGATCGGTTGAGAAATGTTGGAGTTATGACAGTTTTGGTGAGTCAAGAATTGACAAAAATCGAGGGGTCCATTAAAATGATTTCGTGTATAACTAACGAGGGGTTCATATTTCTGATAAATTTACCTCGGATCTTTAATATACTCGCCGAAAGCTTTCGAAAGAATATAAATTTAGGCATTTTTAAGAACCTCGTGCAAATAGTGGCCCGGTTTCAGCGAGAATTACTCCAATGGACCCCGAAAGTGCCGTTAAAAATATATCTAGTGGTAGCGTATATATGCCTCCAACGCCGTGCGTTCGCTTAATTCGCTCTCAGTGCCTTGGGAAAGCCACGGGCGAACAACGCAAGTGTTGGGTGCTGGGTATTCGGGATGCGGATAGACCGGACGTCAAGACCCCTCCGGAACGACTGGGCAGACCCCAGCACCTAATGAACGAAAATTCTTTAAGCAAGGTAAAAAATAGTCTGATCAAATCCCCTAACAGTCGCCCTCTTCCCGGACGAACGTCTATCCCACATCGTAACTACAGAATACCCCTCAATGCTCGCGGATAGACGGAGGAGGGGTGCTCCAACCAACCCCTTGCGAGCTTTCAGTCAAACGCAAAGTATCAGGCCACTGTCTCCAGAGGAATCCGCGGGAAGCAATCGTATAGCCGCCAGACATTCTAAATACTCACGCTCCTCTAATGTGGACGTGTACTATACACATGTGGAAGTGTTGGCTTGAGAAATGGATTGCGAGTGATTTGACTATGCGTCCAATTTGGGAATCTCGAGCTCGTTCAGTAGCCACTAGGTTGCGAAGGCCGACGGAGATCCTTCGTAGCTTAGTTGGTTAAAGCACCAGTCTAGCGTACTGTAGGGTCATGGGTTCGAGTCCCATCGAAGGGAAAGTGGTTACCTCCAATACATTTTCCAAATCAATATCTTCCACATAATGTACATATTCACATATGAGTTTTCACAACATTGTAAATTAACGTCCAAGTCGGGTGGTTTAATCCCCGGAAATAGGCAATTAACTTTGATTGAACTGAATCGTCTCCTGTTTGGTGATCTCAGGACGCGCCTTCCCTCAGAATGTATTTGAAAAATCCCATATAAAAAGACAGAATCACCGTCTTCGACCAGAGGTCGCACAGACTGAACACTTAACATCTAGCATGAGACAACGGACAGGACATTTACATAACATCCAGTGGACCAGTGGAGAGCCTTTCGCTTTACGAAAAGTTTTCTCCTTACAGGGGCGGGAATCGAACCCACACTCCACAGCACATGCGTCTAGGCGATTGACGTCGCTAACCGCACGGCCACGAAGCCCACAAGTAGCCCATAGTAGCCCCTAAGGTGGTCGTTTATGACCCCCTCCCCTTGACCTCTTGATTGGTGAAGAACTGACTATAAAAACAAATTCACGTTAATAAAAAAAAAGTGTATGAGACGATATTGTCTCAGTTGTGAATACAACAGGTAAAAAAAGAAGAAAATACGACTTGAGAAATGCTCATTAAATCTAATTTAACTCCCACTACATCTTAAGCAAACTGCTCTTGAAGTAGCAACCACAGACCACGGTATTTTACTCCTCAAAAAGCACTGTGTTTGCCATAGTTATAATCGGAACCACAATTAATTTCTGATGGTTCATGCAAACTAGCTTTGCTTCTTGTCTCTGTTTGCCTAGCAAATTGTCACTAATTTGTTTGATCAACACTTTTGAGCTGACCGCAATCGTTTGCATTAACCCAACTCAACATAAGTGCCAACCAATTAAGAATAAGTCAATCATTTCGTTACCAATCATTGTCGTCGATAAAGTGAGCTGAAAGCTGAGGAATATTACGTGACGCACACATTCTCTTCGATTTCTCACTTTTCATTCCATTTCATATTGTCTTGTGGTGTTCACGGACAAGTATATTCGTTCCTATCGAGTGGAACAGCAGGAAATGTATAATCTGCAAACGTATATTTATTGCCACCCAATAACATGAAAATAACACCCCCAATTCTATCGCCTCCACCCCGTGCCAATTTACTTTCCACAACTTCTATCATCCCGAAGAACGAAGAAAGCACCCTTGTTCTACACACTGAAACACCATCAGGGCCCTTGTTATACAAAGAATTCTGTGCGCATGTAAAACATACAGTCTTACAAAATCCTCCCCAACGATCCACGGCAGGCGCTCTCTGTCGACCGACATCCATCTTTACGCTGGGGATCGTTGAGTTTTCCTCTGGTCTTCCACCACCCACCGCCCCTCCATGAAACAAAATCGTTTGGCAAACAGCTGAATTACATTTTTCTCTTTTGCCCGTTTCTTTGGCTGCGCACGCTACCGCCCTGTTTGGTGTATAGCCCCGCACCAGATCCATGTTGGTATATGATGGTGCGTGGTGTAAATTCATTCCTTACGCTCGGATTCTCGGTAGACGTCGTTGTAGAGCAGGGTCGCTTCTTGTGTAGAGCTAAAAAAAAATCAAATTGATACCGTTTGGATTCATAATACGAGGAGCATTAAAGCAAATATTTGACTATTAAATACGGTTGTCTAAAAGTAACAAACCGAACCAGTATTTTTAAAAGCTGAATGGAACTAATCAATTACGATAAAACTTGAAAATCTTCGTTCATGACAAATATGAAACTCTTCTACAAAGCCGGTTGCCTTCAATATCAAACGTTACTTTAACAGAAAACAAGTTTATGAAATGCTGCGACTTTTGGAAACGCAACTCTAAACACAAAATAATAAACATCCATAATTCAACTAAACAAGAATGAGTTTTACAAGACTTATTTTGAATTAAATCCATCTCTGTACTACAACAAGGGAGGCGCGTTCAATGATGTGATAAGAATGAAGCTCACGTGGAAGAAAGCTGAAAATTTCGTCTCCCATTTTCTTCTCGTTTGTTGGAGCCGCACAGCTCGTCTATGTGTGTCTTTGTAGCGTGGTTGCATGACTGGCAGGATAAGGTACCTTCGCGACTTCTTCAGAGGAAATTTGGGCGGGAGGCAGCACCCAGCGCGGACCATGGATGAGGAAGTCGAGAAATATGTAAGAAAGGCTCATCGTCGTTGTTCATGATGATGATGATTTGGGTGGAAAAGAATATAGAGACATTTGCTATAGAGCGTTTTTGGTAATGCCTCCATGCCATGATACGGGACAGTACGAGGAGAAGTGGTTGCGTTGGTACGGGATGGGTGGGTGTCGATGAGCTGCGTACTTTGCTAACAGGCGGTAGATAAATCCGTTTTCATCGTCTTGCTTCTTTATGTTCGCAGTCGATACGGAAAACGGAGCTGAATGCGAGTAAGTGAGGTGTCGTTTGCTGGTTTGAAAAATGTTTCCATGAATCTATGAAATTGTTACACCTGTTCCTGTCAGATATGAACACGATAAGAATAAGTCAGTTCAAAATACTGGAAAGATGCACACGCTTGGTATTACTTTTGTTATGATCTTTTCCGCGTTGCGAGCTAAGGTGACACCGATTATTTTTTAAATAAATTGAAGTACATACCTACAAACATTATACATAAAAATCCTTGTTGAATCAACTTTTTGTTTTAATGAAAATTAAATTATTTGTTGAATGTAGATAATTAAATGGAAAACAAAATTTGAAATTAACCAAAAAACTGCTGTGCGAGATACAATTATAGATTATCTGCAGTAGGATAATTGCATAATTTCTCAACATCAACTCATTAATACATTTTGTATCGAAAAAAGCAAAGAAAAAAATATCCCTGAAGATGGAATGGGATAGTCCTACTCAGCAGGTGGTAGTCCTGCCCCGCATGAATTCATCTTCAAATCGGTTCGATATAGGTATGCAATGTATTCATGTTTCTTCAATAAATTTACATCAAGGATTTATAGCTCAACTTGATTGACTGTACACTTCGTATTTGCTAGTCATGATTGGCCGAGAAACAACAAATATGCACAGCTCGCCAATTGAATAACCCTCTTGGGATTAGAAAACTATTCTCACTATACATGCTTTACAATTTCATTATTTCCAAATCAATAACGATGCCGGCCACAGTCAATTTAGTATAATGAGAGGAAAATTAGTTCAAAACACTCATTGCCACAAGAAAAAGAAATTCACTGCCTTTACGTGAGCAGCACGGGAAAGGAATGATTGGTAAGATGACAAGGTAATCTATAGGAAGTTGCCTTGGGAAGAAATCAAATTTTTATTTTGTACCAAGTCACCCGCACAAAGCAGAAATATAAGCATTTCGATTATCGCGCCATCATTCTGCATCCGATAAAAAACACGAGCAAACGCGCAGTAAAACACGATCGATCACACGCATTGATTGATTCACTTTCTGACCGCATAAAACAATAGAGGTAATAAACCATAGAGGACCATTGTCGCTGCGGTTCCCTTTGTTCTCGTTTCCAAACATGTTGGGTACACAACTGTCAAAACGTACTGATTTTTCCTTAGTTGACATTTAACGCTCTATCGTCGCCAGCAAAAGATGTTTCGCCAGTCACGACAGCCGCAAATCTTCCTCTATAGTTTATTACCTCTATTCATAGAACAAAACTAATCATCCAGACTGTTGGAAGTTCTGTGTCCGACACAAAACACATTTAATCACACACTGATTTATTTACATTTATATTTAGTAGTCGTCGCAGATCCCCCTCCGCAGTGTTAATACCATCCGCTAACCGCCATGGACGACCGCATTTTGGAATCCCATCGTCAGTCATCTCGGATAAAGGAAGCTGGTAGGCAACCTACGGATCAAGTAGATCGTCGTCCGGTCAAGTGCCTCGACGCGTGTTACATTTTATCGTCCGCCATCTCGTGTTGTGGGGAAGCAAGCCAAAGTATCAGCTCGACGTTTTGTCGGCCGGCCCCGTTACACAGCTGCGTGCATACAACTTGTCAGCGTCCAGTCGAACTGTGTCAAGAAAATCATCTCCCGTTAACTAGAACCACCAACTAACCTGCAAAACATTGCGCCTTCAATTCCGTAGTGCGCCCTGGCTTTCCATTTCCTGGCATTCCGGTATCTCGCCAGGCCAACGTTTCATCGATCGTCCGGCATTTCGCCCGGCTGACGCTCCATAACTCGTCCGGCATTTCGCCCGGCGCAGGCTCCATCGTTCGTCCGGCGTTCCTTCATTACTAGCAAGATCCGAAAACCCCCATAACCTTCACCGACCCTGGGACATTTTTGGTCAAACAGCTGTTTTTGTTAAACGACCATTTCGTTTCCAGTTTCTGTTAAACTGCGCATATTCGCCGTCATACCAGTCGTTCCTCTGATCCGGGGGCACCGTGCCTAGTACAGCGGCTGCGGTGCTCCCAATTGGCGGATCGAATATTTCTCCAGCCATCTTCAAGAGACGCTGCGTCTAGCTGCACTTCCGCTGGGAGTGCTACTTCCAGCTACTGCGCGTATCCTTGGGCTAGTCTACCGTCTTGTAGCCGCCTAATGTTTAGCCACGGCTAACAACTCCGACGCGTGTTGTACAACGTCGAGAGTTTTGAGCGCAGACATACTGCAACGAGGTAGTGGTCGGATTCAATATTCGCACTGCGGTAAGTGCGTACGTTCGTGATGTCGGAGAAGAATTTATCGTCGATTAGAACGTGGTCGATTTGGTTTTTCGTTTCTTGATTTCCATGTGGCCTTGCTGGGGAAAAAGTGCTTCGAACTACCATTCCGCGAGAGGCTGCAAAGTTTATGCATCGTTGGCCGTTGTCGTTCGATACGGTATGCAAACTATCCGGTCCAATGACCGGTCTATACATTTCCTCCCTCCTGCAGCGCTACGACGTTAAAGTTGCGGTGATGTAATTCATCGTAGATTATCCTGCCGCAACCTGCAGTTCCATGTTCCAAGCTTTCATTCGACATCCTTTATTCGTCGCCTAGATCGTTGCCGATTGTGTCGAGTCGTATTATCTGTGCTGTAGAGTTACGAACGACAGTTATGGTTGTTTTTGTAGGTGGCTTATTGGGCCTGCGCAAACCTCCTGTCTCGTCGGAGGGCCGTCGTGCCAGGTATGTTTAGCATCCCACCTAACACCAGGACTTGGGCCTGTGTGCTTTGAGCGGCACACGGTCGCTTTGGCGGAGCCTACTTGCGGATACATGTAGCTTTTTCTAGAAGTTTAACAGAGCCCACTGTCAAACCCTACCACATCCTAGGCAGGCACCACAACTCGGTGATGGCCGGGGGAGGGATCGTCAAGCCCTTGGACATAGTATCGCAGCGCCACCATGGGGCAAAAAATCCAACTAATACTCGACGCATAGTTTGATATGTTTTTCAAAACACGACACTCTTTCGAAGACACCAACTCAAAATTACGCTCCCCCTAAGCTTTAAGGCTTTTTTTGGTCTTGCTAGCTTCGACCCGTGACCAATGTGAGCATTGGCTTCCTTTTTTTTCTAAACGGTTCATACGTCAAACAGCAAATAAAAGCAATTTAATTTATGAAACTTTACCTATAGTTCAATTTAAGAATAATAAAAAAACAAAAATGTGCAAATGAATGTTGTTGTGCATGGTACGAATTATTTTGTACCATACTAAGAGTGATGACCCAACAAGCGTTCGCCACAAAACCATGTCTATCAATTTGAAATTCAATACAAAAACAATTATTCTGCAACAATTCTACCGACAACAACCTACTCAAATTATAATAATTTTAAACAATTTGTGTCACTCTGAAGCGAGCGCGGATGACCTATTGCGAACAAGACCTCCGAACAATTTCCCGTGAATAATGATTGCTTCCCCCAGCCCGTTTCCACTCCGACGAGCCTTGCCACATTCCATAAAGCACCCATGGTGTCGGGAAGGGTTAATTTTCAGGGTGTGAGAGCTAATTACAGCTGACAGTTTTTGAAATTGATGAATAATTATGAGGATTAAAACTCGATTGTTTCACTTTTTACCACCGAAGCCGAAATGCCTAACAGGGGGCTTGTGAGGGAACGATGATAGCTCCAATTTGGGAAAAACACTTTTGCAAACGCAGTTTTTCCTACCCGAACGAACTCGACTGTTGCACGCATTATCCGAAATGTGTAAGCAGAAAAAGCATCCTTCTCGCCGGTTTGTCGCTGCTGTCGAGCCCGCCGCATTAATCCTGTTTGATGATAATTAATGATCCTTCATTAATAAACACACATTTAAAAGTAATAATTATGCTGTTTCTGTCTTGCTCGGTTGTTTGTTTCACACGCCGGGCCACAGCCGAATACTCATCTGACTGAATTAATTACACTGTATTTAATATCATTAAGGAAGCCAGACGTTGATTCTGGCAACGGAAGTAGGAAGGGGTGGCAAGGGTTTCCACCGGTCTGAGAAAGAACTCAACATTCGGCACAAGAGCCACATATGGCTCGGTATGGAGCTTTTCGGAAGGAAGAGTTCCATGACTGTTTGAGCGGAAAAAGAGTGAGAAAAGATTAAATTAATATAAATCAGTGGCTCCTTATTCGCATTCCGTTCTCCATTTGTTGCGGGTTTGGAATGGGTAGGTATGTTGGCTCTGACTCTGGATCGTCTTTCGGACTACGAGCAGCCACATGTGTCGGATGGCTTAGTTATTTTTTCTATTGCTACAGCTTTATCTGGTCGGTGTGTGCAGCTTGTGCAGGATGATGCTGGCAAATAGGTGAAAAGATAAACGGATTCAGTTTCTATGGTATTATTATAGCAATATAATTACATGTGTTACTGCTAGTAAATTAAAACATATTCCACAGCCACAATGGTCAGCTGAAGAATGGAGTGGGATAAAGTAAACGAAGGGTAGGCAACCCAACCTTCTGCCAACTGACCATCCAACCATTCAAAAATTACGAAGGTTTTTCTGGGGATATGCAGCACGAGGTGTGCGAAATTGGGAAATTTGAGATTTAATTTCTTGTTAATTAAACGACCTTTTTAATTTTGGTCTGGATTTGCGAAGTTGGTTATTATACCCGGCGCTTATTAGCTAAAACATTTGAATTAGACACATTTATGTCTAATTATTCCAACAAATTGCAGAATAACCATCACGAACACTTCCATGTTTATTTTACAAAATTGTAAAAATACAGCTATGTTTGCATTACTTCAATTAGCGGAAACATAATTGATGCGCGTCGGATTGTGTTATAAAAGACAGAATCACCGTCTTCGACCAGAGGTCGCACAGACTGAATACTTAACAACTAGCTTTAGACAACGGACAGGACATTTATTTTACACCCAGTGGACTAGTGGAGAATTTTCCGCTTTTCGAAAAGTTTACTAGCGCGGGAATCGAACCCAACTCCACAGCACATACATCTAGACGATTGACGTCGCAAACCGCACGGCCACGAAGCCCCTCCAAAATATTCCTTATGACTAGCAGATACAGAAATTTCTGGCAGTAATGACATATGGAGTAATGATCCTTCCATTCTTTCAAGAGCGTAAAGACATGATGAGCTTACGACAACGGAATTGAGGAATGGAAAGCTTTTATTTTATTGACCATTTGCTTTTATTTCTTTGTTTTTGATAGGATAAACATGAGAACCTGAACAATAATCCTATATGATTTTAAATGCCTGATAAATCAACCTAGCGGTGAAGGTGTCTTCGAGATGGTCAATTTTAAATACCTCCATCTTGAAGATTGATGTCACCTTACCCCATTGCCAAACTAGATTTAAGTCGATTTCCTTAATTTCTTAATGAAGGCAACGCCGCCATGAGCCTCTGGTTGTAGTTTTGCTGCGATCTCCTGCTGGGTTCTAATTTAACGCTTGTTTACCGATTTCTTTACCCCCACCGTTCATAGTTTGTGGGCGAACCAGCCCCATTTTCATTTCCGAATTTCAGTTGTCATCGACCTCTTTGGTGACCCTGATGATGGAGCTCGGTATTTGATATCCAATGGTGAGACCACCATGAAACAGGCATCAATTGATGAACACCTTTAGCCGTGCAGTTTTCTCTGCTGATACACACTATGCCTCACTGGCATAGAAGAGAGGCATACACACTTACCTCATTTCACCGTATTCGGTAAATTTTACCGAAATCTCAACAGCAGAACTGTTCGGTAATTTATTTTACAGATTTTTGTAATTTTTTCCATTGCTCAACTGTCAAAATCACCGAAAATCAGTTAAATGATTTACCGAACAGATCTGCTGTTGAGATTTCGGCAAAATTTTACCGAATTCGGCGATTTATTTTAAGTGTGTACATTTCTCGTAGGAATTAAAAATTTTGATATTCCATTTTTTCATATATACACCCAATCGGCGGATGTTAGATTTTCTAACAATTCTGATGCGGACATCCTCTAACTCCCTCTTTCCAGACAATCGCTCTTTATTAGTCTTTTCAAACCCTGCCCACGTTATACAAGAATGTCCCTTCATTAGAACGCATCATTATCATTTTGATTAAATTCACCGGCCGGGATTCATTCATTCGCCCAGTCCGATCATGCAAATTTAATTTCCACCTTTTTCCCTGATTGATATCAAACTGTGTGGCCGAATGGGCGGATGAGTACGCGACTGCGGCAATGCACAAGGAAAGGGTTGCTTTTTATTTTATCTTGTTGTTTTTTTTTCTTAACGCCCTCATCTTCTTTTTGGGAGTCATAATTAAGAGAGATTAAAAAATTACGACAACTGCCGCAGCTTGTCGGATGAGTGTGTCGAGAATATTAGATCCAAAAAAAAAATCTCAACTTTTCTTTTGTCCTGTGTACCAACGAGCTGATGCCGGAGAAGACGACTGTCCGTGAAAGATTTTTAATTCGTGACAAACGGCAGGGTACCATTTTTTTCTTCGTCCAATGTTTCAAACAAGTGACGGTAGCAAATTATAATGCTCCCGCTGATGCTATCTTAAAGTTTCTTCTTATCTGTCAGCTCAAGTTGTGGGGGTTTATATAATTGAATTAGTAGGAAAAATGGGTGATTCGCAAAAGCAACGTAAACCTTTTTGAATTAAGAAATGTGAGCGCGTAATTTTTATATTTTTTTTACATTCCGTGTGTTTGAATGCAAATGGTAGACTTTTTAAAATCAAAACCAAGTAATTAGTTGATTTTGCCATCAAGTAGCATCACATGTCCTTTTCGAGCTAAGGGTGGGACAAAAATAATAAAATATGAAAAAATGGCTGAATCATCGCATTACCATTACTGAACTAAAAATAAGTTTTGTAGGATCATTAATCACTACGTACTTCCAAAAACTGTTCAAAAATTTTACGGAGTTCCAGAAAATTATCAAGTTTTTGAAATTTCTCAAAAAGAAACTCCAAGCATCCTCACTCCTCAGATAAGAGTTGTTCCTTCAAAATCTTAAATACTTCCAGGATGTTTTTTTGAAAATTATCTCAGCTAATCTGAAAATATTATTATGTTCAACTCCTATTTCCAAAATGCATGTATCGGCCGTACTCGGTCGATCGCCTTGATCATACCACTTCTACTAAATAATAGAGGTAACAGAAAAACAAATAACTGATAAATTAGATGCGATTTTGTTCCCAAACGTGTGGTCGTTGGCCATAGTTCGAAGACAATTAAGTGGTTTTAATAGACTGCTAAGCAATTGTGTTATCTTAGTGAAAGGATCGTTTCGCTGGTCTTACCGGATTGGATAAAACTTAAACATTCTAAATATGTGAGTGGTCCTTCGAGCAGGATGTGAGGAATCCATTTCGAATTCCGCTTGATGATCACGACGGACAGCTCACTTAGCACATTTTCTCAGTTGGAATTTCACTTGGGTAGTGCGAATCCAGCGGAGTCTGTGAGTGTGATCGTGTACAGCCTTTTTCCTTATCCGGTATTGTCAACGCCATAGATCATCTCATCGATGTAACAGAAGAGGCCATAAGAAGTTTAGCATGTAGTATCGAACACAGCACGTAATTTTATTGTAGTACTAACCGGCAGAAAGTAATATGTGTCGTTCCAGATAAATCTTCCTCGCTTATCTATTTTATGTTCCCCATTGGCAATTATTCCTGCATGATCTCGCAATACAATTTATTCAGCCTGAGAGTTCTTGGATAACCTTCTCTGCAGACTAAGAAATCGCCGCTCTACCACTGCTCTGGAATTATCCAGCTGACCAATTACGTGGTCCTTCCTAGGCAGGTTTACGATGAAACGATCATCTGCGGCACGGGTAGTGGTTTTCTCAAACTATCCCTCACTGTGCATTCTTCCATGGAATAGGTCCTCGCTAGATGACAACTCTCGAGATGTCAAAAACGGGTGAGCTGTTCTTGAAGATCGGACAGCCTAGTTCATGTAGTGATTACGAAGCACGAGCTAATTGGAATACGTCCGGATAAGACCCAACCAAAAACCGGTGTTTTGGAATGTCGGGTCATCCTGATCCTGAACCTTCGTTTCTGCAACAGGTCGGTAATACTCGGCACCGGTTAGCACAGTGGTGCTCAGCATTTTGGGCGTTTTTTCCCTTAATTTACTTGTCACTCAATGAAAATGAGCTTTCACCTTACAAGTTAGTACTTGGACGAAAGCTTTCAGGTATATCTATCAGCTGAGGATATTAAAACGAATATTGATGATGATGATGAAGATACTACCATCTATTGTAGCAAGGCACCTGCCGATAGCACTGGCCATATCTGAGAAATGATTTGATCATGATTAAACTATTGTTTGTATTTCATCAAACTCCTGTATGAAGGGCCAAAAATGGGAGGGGTGGTTCCATAAGCAGAGACACTTATGCGAATCCACGGGATGAGTAGAGAATCTCCTTCCAGAAGAAAGTTCGTACATACAATAATATAATCAAGCCCTCATTTCCCAGATTGACCCAATAGATGGGGAGAAGAGCCCGCCCTTTATCCACGGAATGTTAACAATAGGAAGTTGGCGATTCCACTCTTCCTATCCAAATCGCTTCAATCGGGTGCCCTGATGTTTTTTTTATTATATAATCATATAGTTTAAATAAAAATTGGTAAATGTATACAATGGAATTCTCTCACCAAATTTGTCCGTTTGTCCTGGATGAGCGAGATCCTTTCTTCAAATTTAGGGAACACATCTTGGAATGTGCTTCTTTTTGGCAGAAAATTGATAAATTAAATTTTTGAATCCTCCTATTAACTCAATTGACTTGCTGCCCATGCTATCCGGTTCATGACTCCAATTAAATTTGGTTGATTGTAAGTTTGTCGACACTTGCTTGCGGTTCTACGGTTCTACTTGGAGCTTTGTGAAAGTTGTAGTACCCTCGGAAACGGAACTAGCAACAAAAGATGGACAGCTGTTTGCATTCCGTGGGAAGAAATTGTTCAGCGTTTGTTGTACTATGGAAGACCGCAAGCTTCAGCTGCAATCCATTCGAAGATATAGTTTGCGCATGGCCTTCGACGACGTATCGGTATCCGGATGCTTTTGATGACGCTCTTCTAAGACGAGACTACGCTGACTTCTTCTCGGCTTTCCCAGTTAGTTTTGGTAGAGTTGTCGAACGTTCCATTCAGGATGTTAAGTGAATTTTGTTCTGATTGCACTTAAAGTAAGACATGAGCCGAAATTGAAAATTTGACGATGAGAAAATTTTTGACGCGGAAAAAAATCAACATCACTTGAGCGCGACTTACTTCGATAAAAGAAGTAAAAATGAATAGATGGTAATAAAATTAATAAAATATCAAACCAAGTTTTGAAAACATGCACGAACTCCAAGTTAAATAATGACAGCTTGAGGATATTAAAACGAATATTGTTGTTAAAATCACTCCGCACGACTTGATCAATGTAAAATTACAGTGTGGCCTTTGTTTTGCTTTGATCGTTTCGTACCGAGTGAAATTAACACCAATATCCGTTTTATTACCCTCAGCAGATAGAAACATTTAAAAGCTTTCCACCAAGTGCTAATTTGTATGGTCAAAGCTCATTTTATTTTGTTATAAGCAAATTAATGATAAAAACGCCCAAAGTGCTGAGCACCACTGGTTAGCACATCGCTGATAACGCACATAACTCTCACTGGTAGATAATTTGGAAACACTTCAAGCTATCAGGTTTCTGTAGACAGGTACTTCCTTACAATTGTGCGACTACTCCCAAAATCGTATTTTGACCTCAATCAATCTTCAGTAACCGCGAGCCACGACTGAAGACCTGGAGTTTGGTGATGGTTTTCTGGCACGCCGTTCCACCAAAGCAACCTTGGCCTTGCCGAATCAATTCGGCCACATTCCACAATGGCGTTTTTAGCTCATTTATTCAAGTACTTTTATTATGTGAGTTAGCGTAATGGTATCTTCCAGATATTTTATTGGATCCTCCTAACAGCGAGATAAAAAAATACTTTAAAACACACAAAGTTTTTGTCTGTCCAAAAGTTGTAGCAAAACTTCTCCTGTAGAACTTTGTCGAAGACGCCCAGTTCGTAAATTCATTACTTTTGGAGATTTATTACTTTTTATGCCAACAAGTTTTAAACATGTTCACCATATAAGCATGCATGCATAAGGAGACGCATGGTACATTGTTTCATCAACTCCTTGTGATAAAACTTTGTGTGCAGAAATTCAAGGTTGGGGAAGATGCCCCAAAACGGCCCATACTGTCATAAATGACAGTTTAGGGCCCAAACGCAATACCAGCGGAACGGTGACGGAAACGGACATGTCAGAAAACCTTCACCCAAAAAACATATCTTACAATTATTGTATAAAAACGTGGCATATACAAATCTGTAAGGTTTTTATACAGAAATTGTATTAAAATAATACAAATCTGTATAATTTCAATACAACGATTGTATTAAAATCTTACAAAAATTGTATATGCCCAATTATTATACAGTTTCTGTAAGGTTCTTATGCAGAACTGTATTAAAATCTGCCATCCGCTGGTTGGGTGTTGTAACAAAATTCAAGAGCGGTGGAAATTCCAAAATTTATGCGCTTAATTTTCATCTTCCGTGTAAGAAGTTAGAGAATTTTTTAGAGTGAATAATTGATTACCATAACCTTCTATTGTTTTAAGTTAGTTGTGAAAAAATACTAAACTACAAATATTTCACTCTTCAAAGGGGCGCGGACAAAAAATTACGCATTTTCCAAAGTATTTTTTAAAAATAGTGGAGTTTTGAAATTTTAGTTTATTCCACTCTTAAATATGCATTAAGGATTTTATGACTGACCAATATCAAAAGCTTTTCCAAACCTGAACAGTTTAAAATAACAAAAAATAGGCGGGGGCTACTTTGGTAAATTAAATCATTTTAGGAGAAAAAAATATCAAAAGACAAATTCGAAAACACCAATACTGCCGTAATCTGGAAAAGTGACGTAACAGCCATTTTACAACATGCATGTTTTTCATTTTTCTGTTAAAGAGCTCGATGAGTAGTACTCGTTAACACCATTTTTGGAAAATGGCGTATATGTCACTTTTTCAGATTACGGCAGAATAGGGTGGGATTATTGATTTCCCGTGATAAACCCTTTTTAATGAATATAAGTGACGGAAAATCGGCAGATAAGAATAACAAGAATCTCAACAAGAAAAGAACATTAATAAATTGTAATAATAATTAATTCTATAAATATGGTTGGCGCATGTGAATAGATATCAAATCCATCCTTTTTGATTGAAATTGATTTGAATGACGCTAAAAGTAGCTTCACATCTCGGGAATCTTGTTCATTGCTTCCAAAAAGGCGGGATTCATGCAATTTCTTCGCAAAAAGTAAAATAAATCCTGGCTAATTTTTAGGCTGGTTTACAGCTCGGACTCTCTCAGATTTCCGCCGGATTGTATTATAAATCGGGCCGAAATTCTAATTTCCTAAAACGGAGTCCCATAGATCCCGCACACACATATGAAGGTGAAATTTTTTTTAATGACATAACATCTTAAACTTTTTTGATGGTTTTCGTTCATCTTCTTTGCATTTGGTTTTAGATTCCTGAATTTGTTTGAAAAATATTTTGGAGCTCTTTGGAAGAATCAATGAAAAAACGGGACAAATTGATGATTTTTTTTTTATTACGACGGGACAGCCCAATAAGGTTCAATAACAAAAATCGTTCATGTATACTAGACCTCTTCATGTTTTCAAAAAGTATCAAAAATTCAACCGGTCAGCCCAGAATCACAATTCTTATGCTAAAATAAGTCTCCTGTCAAATTTTCAGCTAATTCGGATAAAATTTCGAGGTGGCTCAAGTCAATTGAGTGTTTTTGGGCTATTTTCAATTTTGGAAAAAATCTAACAAGAGATATAAACGTCGAAAACTATCGCAACAACCTCTATACGGAAGCTTTTGTTGTACTTTACAAGTCTTGTGAACATTGCGATTCGTTCCGTTCACGTTTTGTCCATGTTAAAGTTATTTTCAAGCTTTTAAGTGCATAAAAATACTGTTTCCCCCTAAAGTCGTTGTTCTACAAAATTCTTGAGTTTATGACAAATGATTGTTAATTTATATATTATTATTCCTATTTTTCCCTGAAAATTTGAGTAATATAATTGCCCATGTGCGATTTACCGTTAAATTCTTAAAAATCAGAAGCTGAACATTTGTCCTAAAATTTGCACGTTAGGATTTCTTCAAGCAAATTGTTCGAACAAAACATAAATTAAATCATAATGATATTTAATGCTTACAACAAACGACTTCCAAATTTTGTTAATTCCATCATATGTCTGCATGCTTTTAACATTGAGTGCATCGTAGTAACAAGTGAAATCGAAGCTTCTTTGTTTGAACAACTTGTTTGAAGAAATCTCAGCGTGCAAATTTATGACAAATGTTCAGCTTCTGGTTTTTAAGAATTTAACGGTGAATCGCACATGAGCAATTATATTACTCAAATTTTCAGGGAAAAAAGAGGAATAATAATATAGTAAATTAACAATCATTTGTCATAAACTCAACAATTTTGTAGAACAACGACTTTTGGGGGAAACAGTATTTTTATGCACTTAAAAGCTTGAAAATCACTTTAACATGTACAAAACGTGAACGGAACGAATCGCAATGTTCACAATACTTGTAAAGCACACCAAAAGCTTCCGTATAGAGGTTGTTGCGATAGTTTTCGACGTTTATATCTCTTGTTAGATTTTTTTCAAAATTGAAAATAGCCCAAAAACACTAAATTGACTTGAGCCACCTCGAAATTTTATCCGAATTAGCTGAAAATTTGACAGGAGACTTATTTTAGCATAAGAATTGTGATTCTGGGCTAACCGGTTGAATTTTTGATACTTTTTGAAAACATGAAGAGGTCTAATGTATACGCACAGCAATTCAAAACTTCCGCGTATTTTGAAGGAAAAATATTTTTTTAAATCTGAGGGCACCTTTCTAATTTTATCAAAACAAATTCATGGAGAGGGATCAATTTCCCCCGAATATTTCAAAAGTCGATTTTGGCAGCACTCCAAAAATTTGGCTCCACCCCAGTACCCCGAATCCCAGTACCCCGAATGCCGTTACCCCGAAGGCCACTACCCCGAATGGGACAGTACCCCGAAAGTCATTACCCTGAATGGGACACTACCCCGAAATCCATCACCCCGAAAGGCAATTATCCATAAAACATTTAGAATCTATAGTATTCTATTAATATGTTTAACATCAACAGATATCGATGAATCGCCAGTTTTTAACCACAGTTTTGATTTTTCTTCTAATTAGCTTTAACTATCATTCCTGTAATTATGAGCTGGAAAAGTACTATTCTACAAAATGGAGTAAGAGATCCTTTTTTCCAACAGAACGCGTTTTCCCGGTATAAGGCACACAGAGGAGATGATGCCTTCTTTAAATGAACGCGTTTGCTCGGTATAAAGCAAACAGAGGAGATGATGCCTTCTTTAAATGGACGCGTTTGCCCGGTATAAAGCAGACAGAGGAGATGATGCCTTCTTTAAATGGACGGGTTTGCCCGGTATAAGCCACATGGAGGAAATTATGCCTTGTTTAAGTGAACGCGTTTGGTCAGGTATAAGGCAGACAGAGGAGATGATGCATTCTTTAAATGGACGCGTTTGCCCGGTATTAAGCAAACAGAGGAGATGATGCCTTCTTTAAATGGACGCGTTTGCCCGATATAAAGCAGATAGAGGAGATGATGCCTTCTTTAAATGGACGGGTTTGCCCGGTATAAGCCACACGGAGGAAATTATGCCATGTTTAAATGAACGCGTTTGGTCCGGTATGAGGCAGACAGAGGAGATGATGTCTTCTTTAAATGGACGCGTTTGCCCGGTATAAGGCAGACAGAGGAGATGATGCCTTCTTTAAATGGACGGGTTTGCTCGGTACAAGGCAGACAGAGGAGCTTTTAATGAACGTTCTTATACCTCGATAAGGTACACAGAAAAAATACTGCCTTTTTAAAAGTAACGTCTGCTCGATGAAAGGCTTCAAGTCAACGCAACTTCCCGAAGACAAACAAGATCTCCCTTTCTTTCACTCTCATACACAAACCCCCTTACTCACTCACTTCCTCTGTCTCACTAATTATTACTCATTCACCCACTCTCATAGATTCACACACTCTTACTCACTTAACCACTCTTATTCACTCATCCACTTTTACCCACTCATTTACTCTGAATCATTCGCTCTCTCTCTCTTTCTTGCTCACTCTTACTCACTCACTCTTACTCGTTTACTCTTACTCGCTCGCTCCCTAACTCTTACTCGCTCACTCACACACTCACTTACTCACTCACTTAATCACTCACTCACTCTTACTCACCCATTCACCTCCTCGTCGATTTTGAGTTTTAGACCACGCTTTATCCAGAATCCGGATACAGCGACCAAGGAATAACTTCTACCTTGTTGCCCTAGTAGCTATGCTGACGTGGACCGCAATTGCCTCCAACTCTCTGCATTGTGCATGAAAACGTGCTGCATAATCTCCCCCTGCCATTCAGGAATCTTGAAGAGTGCCATACGAAGTGGAACGGGATCTTACGGAGTAAGAATACTTAGTTCCATACTGCATTGAAACAGTTTCAGTTCCAATTATTTGAGTAACATTTTTTTCATTGAAATTAAGTATAAACTTGAAATAATGACTGATTCGGGGTACTGACTCATTCGGGGTAGTGTCCCATTAAGGGTAATGGCACTCGGGGTAGTGACTCATTCGGGGTTGTGGAGTTCGGGGTAGTGGCCTTCGGGGTAATTGCATTATGGGTAATGGAATTATGGGTAGTGTCGTAGAGTCCAAAAAATCGATTGTGTATCAATAACAACAATAATTTAATGACTGTCATACATCAGTAAAGTTGAATACTATAGTTCTTAGAGAGTCTGTGTGGAAATCGCGTATGTTTATTTATTTTTGGCTGTGATACAAGGGGATCAAGTCTCCCCAGTCTCACCTACGAATGGTCAGCCTACATTTGACAGTTTATCAAATAGCAGCGCTCTAACCGTGCTACCAAATTTGGTCACCGGTCAGTTGCGCCACTGGTTTAGCACTGCGTTTAGTAGCGACCGGTAAAGCACATACAAACAGACGTAACACACAGAAAAAAAATAATGAAAAATAAACAGCGCGTAAAACATGACACGCGGAAATTTACGCTATTCTACGCTGAAATTGTCCTCTTCCTGACATGATTGCTTACAACTTGTATGCAATATCGACGATTCACGTCAAGTATTGTATACATTTAGGCTATATCCCATGTGGAATTACGTTCCATTTATGTGCATGATTTTTAGCGTAAATTTCAGTGGATTTTTCTATCTGTGCAGCTAGAACAATTTCCTGAAAAATGCATCGCCTAGTTATTTTACCACCATCTCGTGTGCATGTTGCACGGATTATTGTTAAGTACGACAATGTCAACAGGCGGTGCTGTCAAACTAAAAGTAAACGATGCGTGCGCCTCTAGGTGTGGAACATGTAATCAGTGTAATTTCAAACGACCGGTCAGAGCAAGGACGATGAGAATTTCATTAGTGTTACGTCTGTTTGTCTGTGGGTAAACTGCTAATGTTTGCTCCCAGAAGTCATGCTCCAAGCAGCGAATTGATTTTGCGCAAGAGACTGTAAAATCCTCAACTCATTTGGGATATCGGAAAACAACTCGTGCTGTGCATCGAATTCGAGATTGGATGTTCTATTAGCGATCAGGATCACAAGCGTGTCGTTGAAGCGTTTAAGCGGAATCCCAAGGCGTCGGTCAGGGGTGTGAACAAAAAGATTAATCGATCCAAGTCTCAGAACGTCGGCTCCAGGGGCACGTTCACCTCAATTTGGGAGATTTGTGCGATCAGAGAGTCAAGCACCGGGAGGTACTGTATACGTACAAAGTGCAGAAGGCTCCAAATCGTGACGAACGGCCCAGATGTTGACCCAGATGCAGACGAAGCCTCATTTTCTCACAATGGACGATGATACAGCTTCCGGGGCTACTGTTCATCATCGCCCAGCACAGGTTTCGGAGGGAGTAAGGAAGCAAAAACTTTTAAAGTTTGCAAGAAATACATGATTTGGCAAGCGATCTGCTTATGTGGCAACTAGAGTGCGTTGTTCGTGACTACTGGAACTATAAACGGGGAGATCTACCTCTAGGACTAACAGGTGAGTTCATGGGCACCCACTCGTGTGGTAGCACTAGGTGGAACACGCTTGAATAAACCACGATAATTCTTAGTTACTCACTCACCTCAAGGAGTGTCTACAGAAGCGTCTGCTTCCTCTGTTGAAACAACACAAGGGCCCTGCTATCGTCTGGCTGGATCTAGGTTCGTGCCACTATTCAAATGTAGTTTATTTATACTCTTTAATCAAACGCCACGAACGTTTAATGTTAACTACCTGGTCAGCTGTTTTTCTGCTGCCTCTTAAACTAAAACCTAATAAATGTTGTCATGTAGGACCAATCCTTCAAGAAAAAAAAATTCCTTTTTAATGCTTTATTAAAGTGATATTACAACAACTATAGCGAGTTAACTACTTGAAAAAAATGTTAACAATGTCAGATGCCGGTCTTCTGTTTACCCCCGAGTATTGCCCGCAGCACCGTGCGCTCGAACATTCCGAAAACGCTCCGATCACCTATGTTTCATGCCACAGAAAGATTCAAAGTAGTATATTTACAGCGCAAATTTCGTTTTTGTTCGCTAAAGACGAGCTGGTTCCGAAGTCCGCATTAAGCCCTTTTTGCAGCTACAATACACCTTTTCACCTTGTGGGTAACATCATTATTAAACGTCACTAGAGTTCCAAGGTGAAAACTTCATATTTTCCAATATACAACACCACTTCACTACCATCACCACTACTGACCCCACGTTGAATGCCAGCGACCAAGTATTTCGTTTTGCTGATATTGATCGTGAGTCCAATCCTCGCTGGCACAGAAGCCTCTTCCACGGCACGGCAGTCAATGAATGGAGTGGGACTTGGACATTTGGACGGAAGGCTGGATACCGTCAGGCCGTTTCCCGATATCCCGAAACCGTGATGTGCCCCATTGGTGTATTGATGCTCATGCCGAACAAAGATTGTGTTTGACTATGTTCTGCTTATGACTTGCGTAGGGCCTCGGTATTGTCTCCCCTTTAAAATCGCTACGAGATGGAGCTGTTTATATTTTCCGGCCGACATGGTGAAACCCACAGAGGAGTCCCATCGGTGGACGGCGCAGACAGCTGCTTGAGAAAACCCACTCCACTAGCCTCTTAGGCGTGCTCCTGCACGGGTGGTGATAACTTGAACAGATTCACAACACATCGGACAGCATGTCCGTCTGGATTTGACTTGAGTAAGAATGAACGTCGTATCTTTATTGTATCTTTCCTAAATACTAGTTTACAATTGTCTTCTTGCGTTCAGGTACGTGACCCAAACACGTGAGTAGGTAAAATAATAATATAACGGTGTGGTGTCTGACATTGGAAGTGTGCTTAAGGTTAAGGCGTTTATTGTTGATGTTTATAATGTGATGTTTTGGGCAAAACCCGTTAGTGGGTTTGTTTTAGGTAAAACCGTAAAGAGTACTTTTCGTAGACAAATGACAATGACAAGATAATGGTAGCTAATTAGGTATTCGATAATTTATGCTAATGGGTTTATCCTTATTGCTGATTGTTGGATTTTCCTGACATGATATGCTAGTATGCTACACCTCCCCCTTTAGGAGAATGGTGTAACCATTCGAAAAGAATAAAAAATATATATAATTTCAATATGAAGTGATGTACGCTCCTAACTTTTACGCTTTAATCAATCTATTTTTGTGAACTTTGGACTGTTTATTTGTGACCGTATGTTTGATTATACAATTTGGTTCTTCTGATTTAATTATTACGTATGGGCCGATGTAAAAAGGGTCTAATTTCTTCCTATTTTCGTTTGTGATATAAACTTTATCTCCTACGCTTAATAAAATAGGGTTTGTATTTGTATTTGCTGCAATTTGTCGGTTTTGTTTACTCTGAATCAAGCTATCTCTAGCTATTTGGTTGGAGTTTTGGAGTCTAAATTTTAGTTCGGCATCATACTGATCAAGATTATAAATTGGTTCAATTGTTGAGTTTAAATTTTTAGAATCTTGCGGTAGCCTAGCTTTCTTGCCGAATACTAACTCATAAGGAGTGTAGCCATGTTCGGTGTGTGGTGTAGTATTGAATGTGAATTCATAAAATTTTACCCAATCATCCCAATCTGTTTGATGAGCATTGGTGAAACATCTCAGATATTCGTTTAAACATCTGTGATTTCTCTCCAGTGCTCCAATTGACTGTGGGTGGTATGCTGTCGAAAAATTTTGTTTTATTTCCAATAGTTTACAAATTCGTTCCATAACCTCATTATTATACTCTGATCCTTGGTCAGTTCTAATTTCCAAGAATGATCCATAGATCAGGATAAAATTGTATACTAGTGCTCTGGCTAATATTGCAGCTTCCTTTGTAGGTACTGGTACAAGTACCACATATTTAGTTAAATTACATTGTATTGTCAAAATATACCTGTTCCCTTTATCAGTTCTTGTCAGTGGACCTGCAGTGTCTACTGAAAGGACTTCAAATGGTCTAGAAGGAGTCGTAGTGACTACTTCTGGCTGCTTAGTATGTCTGGTTACTTTATTCACCTTACATTTTCACAATTTCTGACAAAGTTTGATATTAAATTTTTCATGTTTTTGAACTTATATATTTCTCTCAATTTTAAATATAGCCGATGTTGGCCTATATGACCTCCCGTAGGTGTCATGTGATAATGTGTTAGTATTTCATTGATATCCTCTTCATTTTCTATAAACGTCTGGGGTTTATAAAGTATTATCTCGTACGTGGAAATGGCATTGTTTGCGATTTCCTTGAGTGTATGGAGCGAGATAAAATTAAATATTTCGTTTTCCGTTGAGAGTGCTAGCTTATCTCTCTTGTAATGCTTCATATATTTCGATATTTCTAGAAGAGCAAACTCTAAAGCTTGACTTCCATTTTCGCGCGTGAATGTTACGTTAACTGTTCCTAGCATCTTTCTATAATTATGATTAAAATGGACATCCTTAACCGATTGTTGTGCACGCTACCATCGAGTTTAAGGAGTTTATTAGTCTGAGAAGGGTTCTCAGTTTGCCAAGCTGTGAGGTGATCAGTCTCACTGTTAGCTTCCTGTGAATCCGTGGGTATTTTAATGTTTCTTTCTTCTTTGTCATGGCTCTTGTGTTAACCACAAGAACACTTAGACTTTTAAGTTGTTCTGAAGTAGTAGGAATTACAATACGTGAGAGCGCGTCCGCACAAACGTTTGCTTTTCCCGCTACGAACTCGATATCGAAATTAAAATCTTCTAAATCAACTCTCATCCTAGTGAGTTTTGACGTAGGATTTTTCATATTGAATAGGTATACCAGAGGCCTATGGTCTGTTCTAACCAAGAACCTTCTTCCGTACAAATATGGTGTGAAATAGTTAACTGCCCAATGGATTGCTGTTAACTCTTTTTCGATTATTGGTTTATTACGTTCACTGGGTGTGAAACTTTTGCTTGCAAAAGCAACTGGGAAATCTCCATCTTCGTACATTTGGGAGAGTACTGCACCACATGCTATATCTGACGCGTCTGTAGTGACAATAAATTTCTTTGAAAAATCTGGGTAGCGTAAAATTTGGGGTGACATTAGATATTGTTTGAGTTTCTGGAAACCTTCTTCATGGGCCTTGGTCCATTGAAATGTTGAACCTTTCTTTTGTAATTCGTTTAATGGTTTGGCAATGTGCGCGAAGTTTGGCACAAACTTCCTGTAGTAATTGCAGAATGCTACAAATCTGCGTGCCTCTTCAGCATTCGTGGGTCTAGGAAAATTTTTCAATACATCGAATTTGGAGTCATCTGGAAGTATTCCTTTATCGGTAATTTTATGACCGAGATAGGTAACCTCAGTCCGAAAAATTTACATTTGCTGGCATTAAGTTTTAAATTGTAATGCCTTAAACGCTCAAATGTTTTTCGTAAGTTATCAAGGTGATGATCAGCAGAACATCCTGTAACTACAATATCATCAATGTAGATGAACGCACATTCTGGAGTAAGTCCAGCCATTGCTATGTTCATCATTCTCTGAAAACTGTTGGGACTGATATTTAAACCAAAAGGTAATCGTTTAAACTGGAAATGACCCGAGGAAGTAGAGAATGCGGTGTACTTCCTGGATTCTTGGTCTAGTGGGATTTGATGGAATCCTGACATAAGATCAAGAGTACTGAAGTACTTTGCTCTTCCCAATTGGTCCAAAATTGTGTCTATGCGTGGTAGTGGAAATTTATCTGCTAATACCTTTTTGTTTAATTGCCTGAAGTCCACTACAAGTCTCCATTTTTTGAACTATCATCAGACTTTTTCGGTACTAGGAGAATTGGGGAATTGTAAGAAGACACTGAAGGTTCAATAATGTCTTCATCCAGAAGTTTTTCACCTGACTTTGAATTTCTTCTTGTTGCGAATGTATGGATTTATAATTTGGTATGTACACGGGTGAAGTATCCTGTAATGGGATATGCTGTGAATAAAAATTGTTGGTCGTCAACTTTTCTCCAGGTAAGCAAAATACATCAGAGAATTCATTAATTAAGTTTTTAAGTTTTGGTTTTACGCTGGGTAAGACTTGGTCCATGTTAATTTCTGAAAAGATTTTACTCAATCGTGTGTCCCGGTCCTTCTGAGGAACATTGCTCCCGTTTTTAGGTTTAATGTAATCATCTAACAAGTCGATTTTGGTTCAAAGTGTGTAATAGCCACTTGTTTGAAGGTGGTATTTACAATTTTTACATATGGAGCACTTTGTGAAACAATAGTGTTTACAGAACACTCCAGGAGGATTTCCTGTGATAATACTACTGATTCGGCTGTAACATTAAGATTTGGAAATTTTCTGACCACTTCGCATCTCGCTGGAATGATGATGCTGTTGTTAAATTTATCTTCGATTGGTACTGATACCAAACAATTATTGAAACTAAAGTTGAGCAACCAGTTCTCGTAGTCTAGGGTGCATCTATATTTAACGAAAAAATCCCGACCTAATATACCGTCGGTTAATATCGGAAAGTCGTTCCCGACTATCTGAAGTGTATGTTCTAACGTTAAACCATTAGCGAAGGTTATACAGGTTTGAGCCTCGCCCACTGTATTGGTAAAACCTTCTGTAATGCCTGTCACTTTAAATATTTTGCAAAAATCAAATGGTTGCGTGGGGCTTAATTTTCTTTGTTTAATGATGGAAATTTCTGCCCTGAGTCTACTATAAATGTACATTTGGACGATTGGACATACAGTGTCACAAAATTGGCTGCACTGGTGTTGATTGTGTATACTAATTTTGTGGGGTCATGAACTGACCAGGTGCCCTAAAAAGCGTTATTTTGCATCGAGCCACCTGGTTTGCATAACCGGGCCTCCCAGTGGCATCGTCAACATTCCTTGTTGTTGGTTTCCTACCACTGCCATCGGAGTATTGAATGGCATTGGCACTTGCATTGCTTGCTCCTGCGCGCTCGCTGTGAAAATGTTTCTCGTATTGAAATTTGATCTTTCGCGCTGGAAACGGTTATTATTATACCCGTAATACCGTCGTTGTGGCGGTTGATTGAATTGTGATTGATTAAATTGTGAGCGGTGTTGTTGCGGCCGACCGCCTCTGAAACGGTTGTTCGAATAATTTCTAGGGTAGTAATTTGAATCTCTATTGCTGGAACTTTGGTTTCTGTAGTTTCCGCGGTAGTTCCTAGAGTGTTGTCCTTGATTACTATGTGTATTGGCATCGCGTGTGTTGAACGAGAGTACCTGAGCATGTTGGTTGTTATTGTTTGAATTTTCCAACATTTTTGTGTCGCATCTTTTATGTCATTGAAAGTCCCTGCTTTCAATATAATTTTATTATCCTGGGAGTTGGTACCATTAATTAGGGTTTCAACGCCCGTTTTTGTTGCCATGCTGTTTGCTAATTGCACGGGAATACCCTGCTCGATGTAGACCGCCTTCAGTTTGTTTGTAAGCGTGTCTACTTCGTCGCAAAATTTTCTACAGATCCTTTCTGCTTAACCGCTCTCAGTTTTGCCACCACATTGTCTGGTGTGATTTTGCTAGCGCATCGTTGTTTGACGTTTTGCGCTAGTTCGTCAATTGTGTTGAGGTTTTCTGGTAATCCCAGCCTGGCTTTGCCAGTAAGACGTGTTTTCAAGAATTTTATGGCCCTGGGTACCATATTGTTTGCTGTTATCTCCTCTAACAAGCTAGTGGCATCCAAAATGCGTCCAGCCCTCGGCAGAGCTCGTCGTACGGCTGCACGAGTGCTGTAGCAGTTTTGATGTCAAAAGATTTCGTTAGGTGTCTCGGAAGGCATGATTGAAATGGTGGTAGGGTTCTGCTTGCTAATTGGGGTTGGATTAGACGTGATGGAAACGGTGGGGAATTTTCCCACGTTCTGAAGTTTCCACTTAACCTTTACAAAAAATTATCGAGTTTGCTACAGACTTTAGAGTAGGTTTGGACGGAGTGGAAATTTGCGTATTTTTCAAAATTTGTGTATTTTCTAAGATTTTAGTACATTCCATGTATCGAGCCTTTAACGCTTGGTAAATTTTCACTTCGTCGTTCCACTGTGTATCCGAAAGACAACGCCTGTTTTGTTTAAGACCGATTTATATTCATTTAAAAAATCTTTGAGTATTTCGCCCTTTTCTAGTATTCCCTGTAGAGACCGAGGACGTTTATATTCTTCAACAAATTTGTATGTTCCTTCTAACGTACTCATCGATCGTTCTCAGTCTATTCATTTAGTTTCAAATAAAAGGATTTTACATTTATAACAAATTTTTAATTGTCGTTGAAAGAATTTTAGTATTGTTTTCCACATCACACTAGTCCATCATTGCTTATCATATGAATTATAAATATATTCTAGCACTTTTTTTTTTCATACCTGTATGTTTTTCACTACTTCGTATAACGGTATTACTGCTACCACGGTTGCTGGCACCGGCAGTCTTCAGGGTGGTCAGGTTTGACCGTTCGCCCCTGACAATGTGTGATGTCTCCGCACTCGTTGTAGCGTCTCGTAGGGTGGTCTGGCTTCGACCGTTCGCCCCTTGTTGTGATGATTGGATGTTGCTAACTACGGCTGACTTATTGCATTTCACTATCCTTCACCGCGCTGGCTTGCGCTGTCGCTATGATTATTTTGATCAGTTTTGCTTGTTCACTTTTCTTCTTTTGTTGTTTGTGTTTGTATAGCGCAATGATGATTGTAAGCACTATCACCGCTATCGCTAACGTGGCGATTATTGCTAAGTACATAACGTTTTCATTGATGTTAAATTGTTCCATTGGCACTTGTAAGTATTCCTCACTTTCGGTAGTTTCCACTAAATGAGTGGACGTACTGCCCTCTGTTGTCGTCGTCACTATTATGGGCCAACAGCCCCTTACGCCGCACGCGAGTTTTATCATTAGTTCGTTTTTCTGCGTGTGCACTTTTGTTCTCACTGTGTGCGTATGTTATTTAATTGGATCTCCGCCTGGGCGGCTTGTCGGATTTTCGCACTTGTGAACTTATTGTGGGCGCGTATACACATGTAAGCGACCAGTACGCCTAGCATAATAACAAACGTGCCCGCTATCACTCGCACTTCGATGGTGTTCTCATTATGGTTGATTATCGTGTCACCGAACCACATTTTCAGGCTTTGATTTCACTAATTTTCCGCTGATAACTATAGGTTGCCGATTATAAGTCCGGATCGCACTGAGCTACTTAGACACTTTGTACAAACAGCAAAGGCTAGATCGCCGATTAGAGTCACGGTTCGCCATTAGGCGTGCTCCTGCACAGGTGGTGATAACTTGAACAGATTCACAACACATCGGACAGCATGTCCGTCTGGATTTGACTTGAGTAAGAATGAACGTCGTATCTTTATTGTATCTTTCCTAAATACTAGTTTACAATTGTCTTCTTGCGTTCAGGTACGTGACCCAAACACGTGAGTAGGTAAAATAATAATATAACGGTGTGGTGTCTGACATTGGAAGTGTGCTTAAGGTTAAGGCGTTTATTGTTGATGTTTATAATGTGATGTTTTGGGCAAAACCCGTTAGTGGGTTTGTTTTAGGTAAAACCGTAAAGAGTACTTTTCGTAGACAAATGACAATGACAAGATAATGGTAGCTAATTAGGTATTCGATAATTTATGCTAATGGGTTTATCCTTATTGCTGATTGTTGGATTTTCCTGACATGATATGCTAGTATGCTACACCTCCTAATCATGAGAGAGGGGTCTAGGTGCGGTTAAACGCCTTTGATGTGTCCGGGGAGACGAGGTTCACGAAACGTTCACGATACGAAACGTGTGCTGTCTGATTTCAAGCCTCCTGTCATCCTCCAGCTTCTCCCGTAGCTGACGATTGAAATGCTTTTTGAGACACACACAATGTTAATGAAATCGGTCTGAAACTGGGGGGATCGCGACCGGGAACCTGTTTTTTTGGTGTCGGAATCACTAGACTCCTTCTCGAATCGTCCGGAAAAGTTTGCTTATCCCAGATCTTGTTGATAAGGTTTATGAAAAGTGTTTTCTCCGTGAACGAGAAATGCTGGCTTACGATCCGGGGATATCCGAATATTTTCTAAAATTAAGTTTCCTCGATCGATTAGCCTTCTAAATTCTGGGAGGAAGCCGTCTGGTAATCACAGAGGGCGTCAGCGACTATTTATATAGATGGATATAGAAAAAACCTTATTTTCCCACTGAGTGATTTGACCTTCGCCATAGTTCTGCATCTGTTTGTAAGAAATTCACTCTTTGAATGATATTTAGAATTTAACATGGAGATGAACAAAATGGTAGCCATGCCATACCATAATTATCTGTCTTTAGTTGGACAATGCTTCGACTGCCCGTCCAGATCTCAGGTCCAGATACTTTCATGCATGGAACAAGGCCTACTTGTCCCATCTACTCCCTTTACTACTGAGGCTTTGGTCCGATTCGCGAATTTAAATCAAATTAAACTTAAAAATGACAGTTAAATAATTGTCAAATATTGTGCCTCGCAAAAAAGGTAGCACAACTTTCATGATCATTTTCTAAGGCTCTCATAGATCTGTAAAATTTATCCGCAGTACAAATAGCACCTGCCATCAAAGCATTCATTGTCCGAATTTCTAAAAATAACAAAGTGATGTTTTTTGGTCTTGCTGGGTAGAACGGTAGAACCAGCCATTCTTATGGCCTAGGATTAAATCATAATTTTTATTTCATAATTTCCGAACTGTCACTTTTAAGTTTAATTTGATTTTAATTCGCAAATCGGACCGAAAGCTTGAACACATAATAAGGCTTGTTCGCGACAAAATCTGGACACAAAACTTTAAGAATAAAAATAAACTGCTGTTGGTTTATTTCGGTACGTTTTTTACTTCAAATGGCTTCATTCCTTATCGATGCTTCGATGTATGCACGAAACTTGGTGACATTTGAATTTTCAAAGAAATAATACGTGCCGAAAGATCTGGCATCCTCAGTAGAATTTGTTTCGAGCTCGTATCCTTCTGGTGGCTCATAAAATCCGTTTTTGTTCTACTCTCTAACGTTTTAGATGTTGTCAAACAAGCATCGACAAATTTTAAAACGCTTTGAACAGTGTTCACATGAAAACAAAATGTTTTTAGTCAGTTTCTGGATCGAGAGACCCGAATTTCAATTGCGACTGCACACAATTCTTTCCGAACCTGCAATTCCTCCGACGCCATCTTTCACTACGTACTTGTAACACTTATGAGAAATATATTTTCAGAAAGTACAGACATACATTCATCAATCTACGAAATAATTCACTTGTTGATGAGCTATTTCAAAAGTTATACGTGTTTAAAGGTGTCCAGATTTTGTCGCGTACAAGCCTTATATGTTAGGGTGCTTCAAAAAATCGATTTTCGTCAACCAGGCTCATTCGATTCTGTCTTATGTTCTGAGATTCCTCCAACATATAAACTGATTTGGATAAAATTTAAATAATTTGGATAAAAACTGACTTAGTACAAGCGGTTTCAAGCATGCATGACAATTAGTTGGTTTTTATTTTTATTATTTCAATTTTTTCATTGTACTGATTCCCAAACGCAAATTCGATTTTTTGAACCACGTAGCTGTCCATGATTATGTACCTGTCAGTTAATCTAAAGATGAATACGAAAGTTAGAAAATGAATCGGAGGAGCAATCCTTCTTCTACTCTACATTCCAACTGGAACTTGGCCTTCTTTCAACTTTACATTGGTATGTATCTTGTGCGGCAAGTACAATGGATACACTATGCCCAGGGAGCAGAGAATGTTTCCCACCCGAAAACATCCATCTCCAGATTGGCAATCTTACGCCTTTGTTCGCAAGGCTAACTGGAGACCGAGGAGTAGTCCGATATAATGTAACTTTATTTTTTAATTTGTTTTCTTACACCTGTTCAACGTAAAAATATAGATCTTCAACTTTTACTAAAACGCAAAGGTTTATTGCACGATCAATCAACAAAATATCTTATCGTGAATTCTTTAACTCATTGAGTGTCAACAAATCTTGTGATAAATTGTATAAGAGCATAAATTGTACAACACAAATCTGTTATCTGCTCAGTTATTCCCGAATTATCAACGCACATGTTACAATAAACACCCTTCTCTGAACTGTACATCAATAGCAAAAAGTCATGCAAAGAAAAAAAAACATTTTTCATCATCTGATATCCAAGGGATTCACAACCCAGCCCCGTATAATGCTCTCTGTTTTCACTCCATAGCCTTGTCTATAATCGCCATAATCCTCAAAGCTATAAACACAGCTTTCCTCGGGGATCGGCAGGGAACGAATGGATATGAGGCAATAATTATTGAAAGTTTTAATATACAATTTACAAATTCTAATATCCACCGAATGAATATACCTTCCGGCGGCTCATGGTGGGCATCAGATGTTTCCGCTGGCTGCTTTTGAGCAACGACGAAGGAGGGAAAACTGCTCACCGCCAGCAGACGAATCATTATTATTGATTTTTTGTTTCCTCTCCTGAACGCAATCGTTCAGTCAGCAGGCAACAACTGCTACACGCTTCTGGAGGTTTTGTAGCTACTTGTGTTCCGGAGTTTTGTGGCCGGATTTTCTGGCGATGCTATACTGAAACGCCCCCGCCCCCACATTCGTTCAGTAGGACTGGCCAGCTCATTGTGTTATGTAGTGTATGTTGATCATCTAATAAATTTTACGAGAAGCTGTTTATTGTTTCGATATTGATCGTAAAGTTTTGGATTTTATGTGCGACAAATCCTGGCCTAATTATTTATTTAAAGACGTAATCACGGCTCCTGGGGCTGGCTCATAAACGACCAGCCGTCGTCATCATACCCGGTCAATTTGCTCTCATTGGGCAGTAATGTGCGTTATGCTTTTTCGTGCTCTATTGAACCATGAGCATGTAAGGAGGAATGGTCTGAATCGCGTTCATTAATTTGTAGAAACATTTTCATATTTAATACGAATATTTTCCCACATTACATCGTGATACAAAATATGTTTACATATTAAAAGATTAAAAATGCATAAACAGGTCGTTCCGGCACAGGCTTTAAAATAAAAACATAAATTTTCTCTCATACTGTATTCACTTGAAACATAAGTTACAGCCAACCCTACATGAGACATTATTGAAGGGACCTTGGAAAGGACTATCGACTCGTTAAAATATCGAGCTAAGTAGCAGATAGTATTTGGGAAATTATTCGAAAGGGGCCATCACAGAAACCCAGAAAATATTTTTCCATACGAAATAGTTTCAGTTGACATATTCTGTATTAAAATAAACACATTCGAAAACTTAACGGATTCATGTAGACCATACTCCCCTAATTCTTCTTGGCTGGCAACCTGGAGCGCCCGTCATTCAGATAACTTACATGGAGCTCGGATTATGACTATAAATTATGCGCTATTCGATCGAAATGTAGGTCTTTCGAAGCAGCTCCCGTACGCACTTCGAAGAATTGACCGATGATGGGTCTGCCGTTGTCGTCAGATTCATTCGTTTGTTCGTTCATTCATTCATTCATTTATGTGTATTGACGTATTTACGACCGACGGCACATATGTTACAATTAACACCCTAAAACGTTTCAACACCTCATCAATATAATCATGATGCCTGATGCCAGCAGCAGTCTAGGAATCAGCCGTGCCTGATTGGATGGAATGGGATTGCCATGGTGTTGTGCATTGGAATAGATCGATAGGGCGGGTGCAAGCAATTAAAAGTAGTGTAGGATAAATTATGGGCAAACAAGTGGGGTAATCTAGGTCGGGATTGTCAGGAACGCTTTCCATACGAGAGACTGTCAACTGCACTTGGTTAATTGTACAAATGATGTGGAGTTTGGTGATCGGTCACTTCAATGCTGTATTTCTTATGAGGAGAGCAAAAACATTTTAATTTCTTAAAATAGAGTTTGCTAGTTGTTTGATTATTTACTCATCAATAAAATCTTATGCCTTGAGTATTTAATTTGAACAAATGGTACTAGCAGATATAAAATCATTCCTCGTGGAACTAGCTTAAATGTGACAAGATTTTCAATGGCGATACGACGTAGGTGTTCCTTGTTACAACTACATGAAGATAACACAATGATACTCTATAACCAGAAGCTAAATAACAAAATTTCTAATCAAAAGTGTAACGGAAATCAAACACAACCAGCTTCAGCATGATTTTGCTTTGTAACCGCACATCTTACAGTTGTTGAGCTTATGAAGAAAACAAGGAGCGTAATTGTTGCCAAAGAAAACAAAAACAACCAAAAAAAACCCATGCGATATTGTACATGTCTCTATCTGCAGAGGACAGGGATAATATTGAGTTCAATTTTATGTTGCGAAGTACTCAGAAGCAAAACTTAAATCAAATCCATGGATGGTTGTTCTTTTGCATAATAAATGAAAACTTATTGATTATTATTGATATACAACATCAAGCCATCTATTTTTAAGTTAGGACAATAGCTTGTTGCAAGCAAGGATTATCCTAACATTCACATATGAGAACCCATTTAAAACTATGATGTTTTATAACAATTTAGTTGTCAATAAACGTTACAAACTAAATTTAAGACACATTAATGAAACACTTCTATCGGTAGTCGACAATGTATTCAACTGTGAATAAATTCCACATGGTGGCTAATACTTCAGACGATTTCTAAAACTAAGTAATATCTTCGTGCTAGCATCATTATTTATATGGAAAATTTGAACAATCACAAATAACAAAAGTGTAAATCTGTAATTGAAGCGTCTACATAGCAGGCAAAAACTAGAACGCCAAAATGAAATCCTTCTCGGCGACATCAGTCTCGTGTGACAAATGCAATGAAACAAACACCATACAAAAACACACTTGGTCGAATTGCGCTGCACCACAGACAGTAGTGCCATGGCTGGAATGATACTCCGATCTAGACTGAAACTATTTACATAAACGCTTATAATCTGATAAAATATATTTGAAACGTTCTGCCATGGGGTGCCCTTGCACTTTGTCAATCTGCTACATTAGATCCAACGCGGCAGATGAACTTGAATTGTGACTGCCATGTTAATATCATATTTCAGCCGGCAAAATATTTAAAAAAAGCGCGACATTGGGCCCAGCAAATTTTATTGAAAGGATTTATCATAGCCAGTAATAGATAATATTCATCACGCGTTAATTCAATTGACTTCTCATCTAATTTGATAAAGAACCTTGAAAAATCACTCCAGAAACGCCACAGGACCACTTTCACACCCCACACGCAAAACCCCGAACCGGCATCCCATTCATCTCAATTTAATAAAGGGATCATTTAGCTAAATTAAATCTCTTAACATTGTATTCACCCCTAAAGTGGATCATGATCGTTCGGTGCAATATGAATACAGTTTGTATCGTCCTGGGCCGTGCCGAACCGTTCCGTTCTGCGAGGGGAAGGAGGACCCCTTCTTGTGTTGCGAAGAGGCAAAAAGTCAACGGAAAACGATGATGCATGATTATTTTGCCCATGGTGTTGCCGGGCTGTCGTTGGGATTTCCGTTCCCGGCCGCAGCAGCAGCAGCAGGGCAAAAGGAAGGGAAGCCTCACTGTTTGACCGTACGCACAATTACCACCCCATTTTTACGGTCTGACACAGGAAACAGAGAACATTCTACTAGCTGTTGGCAAATAGAGACAAGGAGAGTATACAGCAAGTCAGCATGAAACGGCCGGAAAACTGAGCATTCAAACAAATGGTTGCGGAGGATTGCTGGAAACATTCTCTTCAAAGCTATTGAGTCTCACCAGTGAGATGGGCATTCATGCTTTTATGTCAGCTGGAATGTTGACAATGATATGGAAATGCTAATATCATCTTCCAAACTTGGACGTACATGTTCATGATAGCATTATGATAACTTCACGTAGAAGTAACACACACGAAATCATTAATTTAGTGGAATGTTGAGATTTCATTCATATATGATTCGCGATGAATTGTTGTAGTTAAGTTAAATGAAAACGTTTGGATCCATGCGCTGTAGGATTTAGGCTTCATTATTATCATCAAATTCATTGTTTTATCATCATTATATAGATGTTATGTAGACCAACAAAATCATACTGTAATGTTGTCGCCCCGGCTTATGAAAATGTTGAACTTTAGGTAAAAATAATGTTGTCATGCAATAAGAATCATTTAATTTTTCAAAATAAATTAGGATTTAGCGAAATTTAACTGAAAAATTGCATGATTATTAACTTCACAAAATTCGTTCATGAAAATACGTTTATGAACACCAAAAATATTCCCGGTGCAATCCCGTGAAAGTATATTCCGTGGATATTCCGAATAATTTATCGTTGAAATCTACAAAACTTCAAAATTAAATTGAACAGGGAAGAATCGTTTGGCCAAAAGCCTAAACGAGACTGAAAGATGGTTGGCCGAATATGTCACCGAACAAACCATTTGGCCGAAATTCATCTCGCCGAAAGCTTCTTCTTCTTATTGGCATTACATCCCCACACTGGGACAGAGCCGCATCGCAGCTTAGTGTTCATTAAGCACTTCCACAGTTATTAACTGCGAGGTTTCTAAGCCAGGAAACCATTTTTGCATTCGTATATCATGAGGCTAGCACGATGATACTTTTATGCCCAGGGAAGTCGAGACAATTTCCTATCCGAAAATTGGCTAGACCGGTATCGGGAATCGAACCCAGCCACCCTCAGCATGGTCTTGCTTTGTAGCCGCGCGTCTTACCGTACGGCTATTCGCCGAAAGCTATTTAACCGCAAATGTCATTTAGACAAATTGGATATACGGCTGAATTTGTCGTTCTGACAAACAGGTCATTTGGCCAAAAATACGGTTCGATCGAAATGACCTTTCAGCCAACAACTTCTTCGGCCATTTGACAATTTCTGCAAAAAGATCATTTTGGCCAAACGCCATCCTCGGCAAAATAACCAGTTCCGCCATGTGATCCTTTTTGGCCCTATTTCACCCAAATGCCATATTCAGCCAAGCCCTTTCCGACCTAATAACAATTTCTTTCGAACGGTCAACTCAACCAAATGGAATTCGGCTAGACCTGCAAGTTGTTGACTAAAAGTTGTTTATTATGTAAGTTGGATATTCGACTATATCATTTGGTCGAATAAACCATGCCGAAATGGACATACAACCGAATACGTCGTTCGGCCGAACAGGTCATTTAGCCGAAAAAGTCTTCCTCCTCTTCTTCTTCTTGTTCTTTTTTTTCTTCTTCTTCTATGGCATACAGTACAATGGATACACTATGTCCAGGGAGTCGAAAATGTTTCCCACTCGAAAACATCACATAAGACAAAAGATCTAACATTTTTTATCTGTACTATTTAATCTCTAGTTAATTTTTATTATAAATATATGTTAAATATTTCACAATTTATGTATATTAGCATTAATAAATGAAAAATTATGTATATTTTTATGTACTAGTCTACGACGGTTGACGAAATAAATAAATAAAAATAAATAAATAACTGGAGACCCAGCCGAAAAAGTAGTTTGGCGAATACGCCGTTTGTCAGAAAGAGCCATTTGGCTGAAAGTTTAATTTGGCCGACATGAACATAGGGCCAAAAATGTTGTTCGGTCAAATTGATGCTTTGGTCGACAAAATCTTTAGGTCGTAATAGAATTTCGTCAGCATTAGTCATTTGGTTGATATTTTTGGCCACATAATCCGTTCAGCAAATGACATTTTCGGCTGTTTTCGACCGTTCAGCCGTTAACATTTTCGGCCAAACGTTCAGTTCAACTAAATAGAATAAGGCTAGATTACTTTCAGCTCAGCGTATTATTCGACCAAGTGGCTTTCGGCCAAATGGCTGAACTCTCAAGAAAATTCTTAGACAATCATTACGATTTCTTGGTAGATCGCTTCAAATCGCTAAATCCATAAACGTTTCTGAAAATTAATAACAAATTCTAACAAATAGCATTAATTTATTGAAACCATTGAAGATTTTGACAAATTTCCGAGATCCGTGGCCTCTGCTTGAAGCTTATGAAGAAATTCGATAATCATAAGAATTCCAATATGTATGTCATACTTAATCGCTTAATGCTGATTACCAGAGCTGTTGCTCAAATCGACATTTTCCATTCGTCCCACCCACGACTCGGAACGTAGATGCGCCTCTGTTAACGATGCACAGCCCGCGAAGTGATTGCAACCGACAAATAACACATACCGCCTTTTGTTTCGTTTATTACTTTTCAATATAATCGTCATCATTATCATACTGATTCGAAATTAGCTCGACAACCAGAATTTAAACTAAAATCAACCAACCCTACCTACCTAGACCTATAATGGTCGTACACTCCGTGTTGTCCGGAGTAAAATCAAATATAATGTTTTATTACAGGTTGCTTGTTCTTGGAACGTCAGTCGCCAGTCTCCCTGCACGCCGGCCGCACGCGCATCTTCCTCGATTGCACACAGTCAACGAGTGCGATATCTACTCCGGAGCCGACGTCCTCTTCCAGATTCTCTGCTAAACATGACTTTTGCTGGTCTCTCTTCCGGAATATGCACTACATGTCCAGCCCACTGTAATCTACCGTATTTTATCAGCCTGCCGATGTTTTCATTTTTGTACACTTGGTACAACTCGTGATTCATGCGTCTGGGCCGACAAGTATTGAGTGCAGTATTTTCCGCTCAAACAATCCGAGAATTCCAACACCGTTTGGACTGCCACGTTATCTGTCAGTCACCAAGGATCTGTGTTTTGACGGAGTCCTGTTCCTTCAGTCTCCCGTTTAAAAGGCACGAAAGCCTCTTCCACTGCTCTGCGATCTACACTAATGATGTCGATGTCATCCGCAAAACCAATGAGCATGTAAGACTTGTTGATGATGGTTCTGTTTCTTTGCATACCGGATCTTCGAATTGCTATGTTGAATAGCAGATTAGAGAGCGCATCGCCCTGCTTCAATCCATCTAACGTCACGAACGAATCGTATGTCTCACCAGATATTCTGATGCTTGATTTGGATCCATCCAGCGTCGCACGAATCAACCTAATAAATTTTTCCGGAAAGTCTTATTCTAGCATTATATAGCACGCTGCCTTGAAATCTACAAAAAGATTATGAGTCCGCAAGTTGTATTCCCGGAATTTATCGTAAAGTAAACATCTGGTCCGTTGTTGATCGTCCTGCTCGAAAACGCTTCGATATTTACCGATAAAGGTCTCCGCAAACGGACGCAGTCGGCTAAATAGAATTCGGAGATTCCCTTGTAGGAGTGCTGTACATTAGGGCAGTTCAAATTTCAAAAATGTTCGAAAATTCCAACTCCCATATGTCTATTAGCATCATTTTGATAATATAGGAGTCCTGGCAAAATTTCAGGCAATTCGGTGGCCATTTAGGGGTGGCGCGAAGTCAATTTATGTTTATATGGAAATTTGTATGGGAAAAACTTAAAATTTATTCAAGTCTCCCCACAACTGTCAAATCGTGATGAATTCAAATAAACATCCCCAGCCTCCCTTTTTGGAATCTATATAAATGAGACCTCCGGATAACACATCAGTTATGAGTGGATTGAACGGTTCTATTGACAGTGTGAATATGAGATAAATGGCTAAAATGGTGTAATTAGCCTTAACGTAGCAGTGGAAATAAAAATCAAAATTAATGAGTTACCCACTGGTTGAGCTCAAATAGATTCCAAAAATGGAGGTTGGGGATGTTTGTTTGAATTTATCACGATTTGAGAGTTGTAGGATGATTTGAATATATTTTAAGTTTTCCCATACAAATTTCCATATAAACATAAATTGACTTCGCGCCACCCCTAAATGGCCACCGAATTGCCTGAAATTTTGCCAGGACTCCTATATTATCAAAATGATGCTAATAGACATATGGGAGTTGAAATTTTCGAACATTTTTGAAATTTGAACTGCCCTACTGTACATTAGGGTGGCTCAAATTAGTATGGGAAAAAAAATTTTCAATTTTTTTGATGGGCCGCTCTCTTATTCGGCTCTATTTGATGCCCTGATGCTCTGGACAAAATTTCAGCCAAATCGGTCAACGTTTAGGTGGTGCTAAACTCGTTGGAAGTTTATATGGAAAAATGTATGCAGAAACATCCAAAAACAGTGATTTGCAATTGGACGGCACAATTTACGATCAAGAACCATGATACTCATTCAGATCTTGGAAAATTTGATACAGAATGTTATGCAGAAAACCGCGAGAAGATTAGAGTTTGCCCGGCTAAGTTATTAGCATTTCTCTGAAGTGGGATTTGAGCAAATTTCGTTTCTTTTACCTTTGAAAAGAAATAAATTCACCCCTACAACACTCCAGTAAATACTAATATCTTTGTCTAGTAAACTCTAATCTTCTCGCGGTTTTCAGCATAACATTCTGTATTTAATTCTACAAGAACTGAATGAGTATCATGCTTCTTGATCGTAAATTGTGCCGTCCAATTGCAAATCACTGTTTTTGGATGTTTCTGCATACATTTTTCCATATAAACTTCCAACGAGTTTAGCACCACCCAAACGTTGATCGATTTGGCTGAAATTTTGTCCAGAGCATCAGGGCATCAAATAGAACCGAATAAGAGGGCGGCCCATCAAAAAATTTTAAAAAGTGTTTTTTGAGCCACTCTACTGTACATCGATAATTAACACAATCTAATCTGTGCCCCTTCTTGTATACAGGACATATGAAGCCATCAAGCCATCTCGAAAGCACTTCTTCTCCCTCCCAAATCAGTTCAATCACTTGGTGGATGTTATCGTTCAGCCGGTGACTCCCAGCTTTTAGAATCTCTGCCGTGACTCCGTCCTTCCCAGCTGCCTTGCCGTTCTTCAGCTCTCGAACAGCTTTTCTCACTTCGTCTAGCGTTGGTGGCTCCACTGCTTATTATCCTCAATCTGCTTATTATAATCCTCAAGATTTCCGGAGCTGTCATTGATCATGACTGGCGCCGGTGCGCATTTCTTGAGCATGTTGTTGATCGAACTTCCGTGCGTCGTTTCTGGTATAGCTACCCTCTGCCTCCGAGAGTTCTTTTTTATCATACCCCCGTTTCTTACGCATGAGAGATTTTTTCTCAGCTCCTTGGTTCTTTATATCGTTCTCTATTTTGGCGTGTAGCCGCCACTAGCTTGTGGCTCCGGGTCTGGTTTTCTCATCTGTCACTCTTTGGCGCTCCACATCAAACCAGTCTTTCCGTTGGTTTCCTTGTGTGGTACGAAGTAGCTTTGTGGCTGTTGAATTGACCGCCTCGTGAATTTGTTGACACAAAGCGTTCAAATTATCTCCAGTTGGGTATTCTTCGATTCTTTCGTCAAGCTTATGAGTGAATTGCTCGCCTAGAACCAGTGATGCTAAGACAGCCTTGCGCTAATCTTACATACCACCAGATAGTGGTCAGAGTTGCGTTGCGTTGCGTTGCGTTGCGTTGCGTTAGTAACGGAGTATTTCGTAGATTGCATACTGAAAGCTGTCATGTTATTAACTTTAACACTCTTAATCTGAATGCTTATGGAGAGCTGTTGGGGAAGAAACAACTGTCCAATCAGAAGGCAGAGTAGGAAAAGCATGAAAACTTCCATTGCCGGCCACGCCCATCTTCTCCGTTACGAGGAAGGGTAGGATAATGATGATATGACACCTACTTAAAGAGAGGCCAGCGACTCACCGACGCCCTCATAGACCACCAGATAGTGGTCAAAGTCTATATTTAGGCCTCGGAAGTTCCTCACATCTATGATATTTGAGAAATACCGACCGTCCACCAAAACATGATCGATTTGAGAACACGTATCGCCATTTGGGTGTCTCCAGGTGTGCTTTCAAATATTCTTGCTTGCAAAATAGGTGCTACAGATAGCCATTACTCTGGTTGCGGCAAAATTTACCCGCGATTGAATTAACTGCGCAGAGTTCCCGCTCTCCTGTTCCTCGCCATCGGACCTCCTGAAGTGCTGCAACCTCTTCACCTTTTGCAGCTCTCGAACAAGGATGGCAACTCGTGCCGGTTCCAACAGAGTCTTAACGTTCCAGGTACCGTGTTTCCAATCAGTTTCCGTTAAACATTGCCGTGTCCTTTGCTGATTGTTCAATCCTGTATTTTTAATTACATTATTCGGGGCTGGTAATTAAATGCAACCCCCATATCTGATTTTAATTACCGAATTAAAAATATATAAAATTTTAATTCAACCCATGTTCAATTATACACAATACAAATCCAATCAAATCTAAATCCAACCCAAATCCAATCCAATTCGAATCTAACCCAAATCCTATTCAAACCCAATCCAAATCGTATCCAAATCCAATTCAAATCAAAATCTAATCCAAATCCAAATACAAATTCAATCTATACCCAATCCAAATCCAATCTAAATTCAATCCAAATCCAATTCTAATCCAAATTGAAATCCAATTCAAATCCAATCAAAATCCAATGCAATCCCAAACTAATATAATCCCAAATGCATTCCAAATCCAATACAAAGCCGATCCAATCCAAATCCAAATCGAACCCAAACAAAATTCAATTTATTTTTTTATTAAAATCATCTGTTTTTGTTCATCATCTTTTATTCTCTTACCACATAACTTTATTTTGTTTTCTTAGTTCAGCCATGGACCATTCACACAAACTCATGATGAGCCTACTGGATCTATCTAATTTTGTGGAGGAAAATGTTACTTTTCCGTGCAGAATAATGGGACGGAATATGTTTTGCCAATGTTCTGAAAACTCAGATGTGAATATGTACATTATGTGAAAGATTTTGATTTGAAAAATGCATTGGAGGTAACCACTTTCCCTTCGATGGGACTCGAACCCACGACCCTCAGAGTCTAGCTTACTGAGGGTCATGAGTTCGAGTATTGTTTTAAACTTCATATAATTAAATATGACAAAGAACTACTTCAACAACTGATTGCCCTATCATTTCTATATTGCGTCTTAAGGATATATCCCGATCTCCAATTCAACATTTCAATGAACCGATGAGTTTGTAGCCATTGGACGTCACATAAATTTACTTGGATTGCATTAATAAACGTCACCATCGTGTGGCATAAATAATCCGAGAATAACGCCCTCAAACGTTCCACTGGATCCCAGATTTATATCAGCCAAATCCAAATGTTCCCTCCTAGAAGTACTGGTTTCCGGCCTCACAAACAAGATGATAATCCAAACGATTCATATGGTCTACACTTGGTCCCAGCGGCTCTCGGGCCAGCCATAAGCGGCCACATCAAAATATCACCGTATCCTAACGACAATAGATAATGAATTGAATGACCGTTTCGAATTGCAATTGGCGGCGCAGTTCCCGCGTGCTCGTCGTTACCCGTCACACTAACATCATCATTACCGATGTCCTCATTGGTCGCTATCGTTGTCGTCGGGATGATGAACCGTAAAATAGCGGGCACTGAGCCTGGACTGGGAACAACACTCTGAGGACCATCGGAGACAAGCAGTTCATATCGGCTCATATTAGGTTCCAGTGATTTTATCATCACTCGCTCTCGGGGCTAATTAATACGCCACGGTGTTGCCATAAAAAGATACGGCCGTAGAAGGTACGGTACGGCCCGATCTGGTCTCGGGGATGGGTGGATATCGAGTTGATAAGCCTGTGGTCGGTACCGCAATTAGGAAGTGTCGTGCACGCATAATGATCTCCGGATGCGTTTCTCCAAGTAGACTTCCAAGTTGACCACGGGCGACTGCGGAGATTTTCCAACCGCCGGCCGTCGCAGCTAAGCAGCAGAGTTTATACACGGCCATTAATATTCATGGCTTGATAGACTTATCATTGGCACACCACGGCGTCGTCGTCGTCGTCAGTGGCGGTAGTGGAACTCACATTGGGGAATCTATGATTGGCCGCTGCGCTAGTCTGGCGCACATAAACATCAATGAACTCTAAATTTACCTCCCGTTGTCTAAACGCATGGCGAGCATGGAGGACATCGTTGCTTCGAGTGGTGATACATACCAATAGTGAGGATATTTGCGAATGCGGATGGCGGTGCAATGCTGACACTCGAAAGCAGAATGAGCTCTACTCAATTAAACTGTGGAAAGAGGAGTTCTCTATGGAGAAGCGCATGCCAGAATATGTTGCTGGAACGGCTGCTGGAGTGTGGCAGTAAATTCATGCAAATAGTTTAATCGTTATTTATTAGTTGCATGATTT